>NW_016816262.1:957302-960860 GCF_001698545.2 Rhinopithecus bieti
AAAAAAAAAAAAAAAAAAAAAAATTAGTCATTCGTGGTGGTGCATGCCTGTAGTCCCAGCTACTCAGGAGGCAAAGGCACCAGAATTGCTTGAACCTGGGAGGTGGAGGCTGGAGTGAGCCAAGATCACTGCACCGCACTCCAGACTGGGCGACAGAGTGAGACTCGGTCTCAAACAAAAAATAACAAAAATTTTAAAAATAAAGATATTTGGGATTAAATATAAAAGTTTCTCTTGATTTTAGAGTTACAGAACAAGAAAAGTATTTATAAACTATTCTTGTAGAAGGTAAAGTAACATAAGAAATCTACAACCATGGACTCATAAGTCAACCACAATAGACCCGGCCGGGCGCGGTGGCTCAAGCCTGTAATCCCAGCACTTTGGGAGGCCGAGACGGGCGGATCACGAGGTCAGGAGATCGAAACCACCCTGGCTAACACGGTGAAACCCCGTCTCTACTAAAAGTACAAAAAACTAGCCGGGCCGTGGTGGCGGCGCCTGTAGTCCCAGCTACTCGGGAGGCTGAGGCAGGAGAATGGCGTGAACCCAGGAGAAGGAGCTTGCAGTGAGCTGAGATCCGGCCCCTGCACTCCAGCCCGGGCCAAAGAGCGAGACTCCGTCTCAAAAAAAAAAAAAAAAGAAATCTACAACCATGGACTCATAAGTCAACCACAATAGACAAAGCTAAACAGAGGAGATAAACTTTTGCAATTTAGGATATGATGTTATAATGTACGACGAGTAAGAGTTAGTCCTGAGGAAGACAAGGAAGTGGCTTCGTAAAGAAAAACAATCAGCAAAAACTCAAAGACTGGAATGGCACATCTCAGAGCCCTAACCTGGGGCTCTCCGCATCACCTGAAATATTACTGATTTCTACTTCGTCAAATGATAGCCGATGCAGATTTTCTACTTCTTCTGAAGTGATTTTGAGAATTCTGTGTTCCTAAACATTGGCCTTTTTAAACTTTTCAAATATAGTGGCAAAAAATGTTGGTAACCCTTTACCTTTTCTAATCTAACTGTACTCAAATATTGTGATTTCATTAATATTATTTATTTTACCTTCTTTATTTTGGATCTTTTTTTATTAATTCTTTTCAAAATACCATATTTTCCCTTTATTATTATTTTTTAGTTTCTTTGTTTTATTTCATTAATTTCTGCTTTTATCTTTATATTCTTTGTAACTCTACTTCTAAAATCATTGACTCTATTATGATTTTTCTCACTTTTGGAGATAATGCCTAAATCTTCAATACTTTCCTTATTTATTGAGGATTGTGTTTAGGTTCTAACAGCTACTTTGAGTGCAGGCCAAAAGATGTGTTACACAAATCTTTGTCAATACTTGAATTAGCACAAAACTCTATTTTATCATGTTCATCTTGCTTTCTCCTTGTAACCATGTGATCTTTTAAAGTGAGATTTTGAGTTTTCAATCACTTAGAATGTTAAAAAATCTTTTCATTTATTCTGTTCAATAAATAACGTGTGTTTCAAAACACTAGTTTTTTTTTTAGTAAGTGTTGAAATTTTCTTTGTGACATATATGGTGAAATTTCGTATATAATTTGTGCATTCTTAAAAATCATATGTACTTCGTTTATTGAGTGCAGAGTTGTAAACACATTTATCAGATCAAATATATTTATTATCCTTTTGAAGTCTTTCATGTAACTTACTTGTATTAGTGTAAAACAATGAGTAAACTTAGAGAAATGAAAAGTGTTCCCCAATTATTGTGGTTTGCTAGTTTCCTGTTTTAAATATGTTTTAATTAATATATTTTAAGGGTCCATTTTGGTATCTTACAGCTTGTTATTTTATTTGAGCATTTTCTTATCACCATTACTCAGGTACTCCCTTCATTATTATTAGTGATTTTTATCCTAAATTATAATTGGTCTGGTATTAACTTTCTAGTAGCTTTCTTTTACTTAACACTTATCTTTTGATATTTAATAGTTTCAACCTTCCTACATGTGTGTCTGTATGTTTTCATTTCAAATGTTTCTTATTAGCACTATCTTGCGGGGATTTTTTTCCTCAATGTAATTCTTTTCTCCTGTTTTTTAAATGGGTAGATTTAGTCTGTTTATATTTGTTAGTTATTTTAACCCTCACCTTCTGTGGTTTTCTTACACCACTCTTTTCTTTTTCACAGTTCCTTTTTTCCCTTTCTTGCTTTCTATCGGATTGATAAAGATTTCTGTATTTCCTTTTAATTCTCTGATGGTTTGGGAACTATGGACTGTATTTCTGTTTCCGTCAGGCAGGTTCACTGTGTGCCGGTGACACTTTCAGAAACAACAAGTTACACGAAAAGAGTTGATGAGGAACACACAGGCATGAGGGGACAGCAGAAGCCTGGGGTGAGTGTCCCCCACGGCTTGAGAAACTGCCTGAGAGGAACAGAATCTTATTTGCAATGGGCCCTATCGTGCCACAGCTGATGAACCCTGGGAAGCCACTGAGCCTGGGCTTTTACATCGTGGGTGAAGCACAACACACTGAGCTAAAGCACTGAAGATCAACCCATTTCTAGGGGGAGCTGGAACAGTGCCCCGGCTGTTCTGGCTAGTCTCCCTCATCTCAGGATGCTGCACTCCCACCGCCTTCTACAGTTATTCTAGAAAACTACAGTGAGAAATCGGGGCAACCTGGGTCTGCCCAAGGCTCCCCAAAGAACTGCTCAGCCATATTCAATGTTTTCTTTTTCTTTCTTTTTTTTTTTTTTTTCAAATTTGTAAGTTACCTGGTTTAATACCAATCTTCTAATATTTTTAAAGGCTCAGTAGTGGGTTTGCCAAATTGTATGTTTATTCCCTGTATTTATTCTGCATGTTTAATATATTCACAGTAAAACAATTACTTAAAAACAACGAGGACTTTTTGCAACATGAGTGACTATGAATCTGAGAAGCAAAAGACACATGCTGCCCCTTCCGTAGTCTCTTTACAGTCTAGGCTTCCATGAACTCAGCAGCTGCAGAATGACCCTCTAGCCCCAAACAACCACATGGCCATACGTGCAGCCCCTCCATAGGGTGGTAGCCTGGGATGGAGGGACCTGCAATACAGTATCTGGAACCCATAGCAAGGGGCCAGGCCCAAAGCAGGAGAAAATTTTAGAAACAAGATTGCAAGAAACTGTCCAGGGAAATCTCCGCTCTACTAAAAATACAAAAAATTAGCTGGGCATGGTGATGTCCGCCTATAGTCCCAGCTACTTGGGAGGCTGAGTGGGGAGAATCAGCTGAGACTCAGAGGTTGAGACTGCAGTGAGCTGGAATCATGCCACTGCACTCCAGCCTGGGCAACCGAAGTGAGACCCTAAAAAAAACAAAAGAAAGAAAGAGAGAGAGAGAGAAAGAAAAAGGAAGGAAGGAAGGAAGGAAGGAAGGAAGGAAGGAAGGAAGGAAGGAAGGAGGGAGAAGAGATCAGAAGAGAAGGGAAGAGAAAAAGAAAAAAAAGAAAAGAAAAAAGATGCAATTATTGGGCAGGCATGGTGGCTTACACCTGTAATCCCAGCACTTTGGGAGGCCGAGGCGG
>NW_016816262.1:961134-1001334 GCF_001698545.2 Rhinopithecus bieti
GGAAGAAAGGGAAGAAAGGAAGGAAGGAAGGAAGGAAGGAAGGAAGGAAGGAAGGAAGGAAGGAAGGAAGGAAGAAAGAAGAAAAGAAAGAAAGAGAAAGAAAGAAAGAAAAAAGGAAAGAAAGAAAAGAAAGGGAGAGAGGAAGGAAGGAAGGAAGGAAGGAAGGAAGGAAGGAAGGAAGGAAGGAAGGAAGGAAGGGAGGGAGGGAATGAGAGAGAAAGGAGAAAGAAAGAAAGAAAGAAAAAGAAAGAAAGAAAGAAAGAGAGAGAGAGAGAGAGAGGGAGAGAGGGAGGGAGGGAGGGAGGGAGGGAAAGAAAGAGAGAGAGAAATCAAAAAGAAAAAAAGGAAAAAGATTTTAGGAAATTGTCCTTGTTGTTTGGGCATGTTGAAAGGGACACCTGCTCTGACATGTGACTCCTATAGCAATACTTTTGTGAGAATTCTGAACTTTGGAAAAGAGCTCCAAAGGGAAGCTGGGCTTGGGGCTCTTTTCTGCATCAAAACTTCTGAGGTATGTTGAAGTGGTTTTGGTGAGATATTATCTTTTGCTACTTGCAGAAACACAACAAGCCATATTTGGAGAAAATTTTCCAAAATTAGTCCACATAACAGCAACAAATTAAAAATGCAGCCAGGCATGGTAGCTCACGCCTGTAATCCCAACACTTTGGAAGGCCAAAGTCAGCGGATCACCTGAGCTCAGGAGTTCGAGACCAGCCAGGCTAACAGAGTGAAACCCAGTCTCTACTAAAAATACAAAAATTAGCCAGGTGTGGTGGTGCATGCCTGTAATATTAGCTACTCGGGAGGCTGACAGAGGATAATCACTTTTACCCGGAGGCAGAGGTTTCAGTGAGCTAAGATTGCACCACTGCACTCCAGTCTGGGCAACAGAGCAAGACTGCGCCTCAAAAAAAAAAAAAAAAAAAAAAAAAAAAAAAAAAAAATGCAAATCAGGAACTCACAAAACAGAAGCAACATCATCATACATGAGAGCTAGCAGAAACAACATGCAATAAGTCTTGGAGTTTGCAATCATCAAACACAGAATCTTTTCTGTAGATATATGTGCACTGTTTTAAAAATAAACACTTGCAAAAATGTGATACAATAAGAAACTACAGAAACAAAGAAATTCAAAGTGAAATTTTCAATAAAATGTTTCCAACTATAATTGAAAATTGGCAATATTTAAAGAAATAGTAGTTACATTTTTGACAAGTGATTAAAAATTTGAAGTCACTGTTCTAGAAGGTATAATATATTCCACAAAAGAAATAAACAAAAGGAAATCCATACCTAGACACATGGCAATAGAATTGCTAAACACAGAAGATGAAGATAAAATCTTAAAGTCACAGAAAGAAAAGCCATGTCAATTAAAGGAAATGACAGGATGACTGCACATATTTCAACAGTGAAAATGAAAGCCAACAGTCAAATAATGTCTACTAAGATCTGGGAGAAAACACTTGTCAACCTAGAATTGTCAGTCGGCAAAATTATTTCTTACAGTTGAAGGGGAAATGAAGATATTTAGAGAATAAGCAAACACTGGAGAATTTAATCTCCAGGAGAACTGTTTTAAAAGAAAATCTTAAGAAAGAAAATTATCCCTGAACAGTCTCAAACACAAGAAAGACCATTCATTTGAGTGACTAAATGAAATGGGAAAAAGGAACACTCCACAATTCTCTTATTAAAACACAACTTACATTATAAATTATAAACAAAATAATTTCACTTAGAAATTGAAAACAATCATTACAAAGAAAGAATGGATTGAAGAAGATATTTTAAAAGACTTAGAATTAAATGGTAGTGCAAGGCACTAGGTAAGACCCAAATAAGCGAATAATCATACCGTCTACCTTGTTCATGAAATTTAAGTTTCAAAACATTAAAAATGCAAACTTTCCTCAAGCTGATCTATAGACCAACCAAAATCTCAATCTTCATTTTCTTAAAGAAACTTAAGAAGTTAATTCTCAACTGTTTTGAGGATGAATAAAGAGACAAAAATATCTAATATACTCCAATCAGTTATTCAATCTTATTATGATATTATGTATCATTGTCATCACTGCTATGATAGCAGTTTTACTGTCTTAACACCTTTACCTGGACACCCCTGGCATTTTCTGAACACTATGAAATTCAAATGTATATTTAAATGTATATCACATTAGTTTCTACAGTAGCTGTTAAAATAGTTCTATGCTTGGTTTACCCCAAATATATGTTTAATTTTTAGAATACAAGCTAATTACTTGCTCTTTTGCCAAAAAAATAAACTGAAAGAATATGGAATAATAAGAACAGAATAAAAACTCTAAGTAACAAAATAATATTTTGGGGGCACCTCTTAAATGGAGGGAGTACAGTGTTCACACTGGTGCTCTAAGCTGGGTGTGTGAGACAGAGCTGCTCTTTCTTTCCTGTTCTATCATATCAGTGCATCTCTAAAGGCAACACACCACATATAAGTATGAATAATGTCTTGTTCTGGCTTCAGACAAAGCTGCATTACCCTAGGACTGACTCAAGTAGGTTGGTACACTTCTGAATATATTCGCAGTGTTTCCATGGGGGAAAATAATAAACTTCACTCATGAAAAGAGATACAGACTCTTGATTATACAAATAAAAGTTCAAGAGAAAGGGATCTGGAGTGGATCATGGTGTGTGTTTGTGATTGCCTCAATTCAGGCCCACATCTACCTATGTGGCTGAAATATGAAGGAAGTACTAAAAAAACCTATGGCTTTATCATCATATAGGATCATGCATATAAGCCATCCATAGCATAGAGGAAGTGGCGGCACAGGGAAGGAAGCAGCCCTCCCAAGAGACAGGAACAGCAGTGCTATCTTGGTGCCGACTTGCGGGAGTGGGCATGGTGCTAACAAAATTGGCAAAAGCACTTGAGGCTGCAGCCACACACTCAGAACCCTGGACAGCGTCCAAACCCCAGAAACGGGTTGGCAGGGAGGCCAGAATTTCAGAGACATCACTAGCGCCACATGTGTTTTCAGAAAAAATTTGTGAGATCACCTTTGCTAGGCGGTGAAAGGGACCAGGGCATCTAAACAAGCAGTCCACAAAACATGTACAAATGACAAAAATAACAATGATCATAAGGTCTGAGAGTTGGCTTACAATTCCTCAATGAACAGATGTATTACAGAAGACTGCCAGAATTTTTTAGGAGCAGCCTTTGGTGTGGAGGTAGGATGTGGTGGGGAGGGGATGGATTTCTCCAGGTCCAGACAAAGCATATGAAAATCTGTCTTAAGGCTGATTCCTAGTAGAACTGAGTCTTGCATAAAGCAACAAAAGATGAATTTTAACCACCTCCACTTTGACTGCATTTTCCCTCAAATTTACCATCTCTTCTTTCTTAATCCTTCCATCACAAGATTCCTTTCACAGAAAAGGTTTCCGAAAGATTATGCTACACTTATGGGTTCCAGTTGTTCGGTTTTTATCCCCTATTTTCTTCTCTGAACACTGAGTTTTTATTTACCACTACAGGAAAAACTGTACTTGATAGGGTTATCAATTATGCCTTCTGACTGCAAAATCTTCTTGATGAGGTGTTCTATTCTACACATCACAAACGACTTTGATTTAAATATGTCTCTTCCTCTTGGTTTTCAAGACCCCCTGACCCCACTACCTTATATTTCACTATGCCCTGCTGGCCAGCCATTTCAGTATTTATTTCCGGCTCCTCAAACAACAGCCCATCTATTCCCTTGCCAGCAAACCTACTCAAATGTTCTGTCTTCATCCTTCTCGATATTTCTTAGCTGAGCAATACCATCCACATCCATGATTTCTACCACCACCTCCACGCTAGTGACTAACACATCTGATTCCACAGACCACATCCTCTTACAATGTAAAATCCTATTCAACAACTGAAGCCACAGCAATGAATGAAAATGATCTATTTCTTCATAGAATTACAGTCTGGTGTGTCAGATAAAAGACACTGGGTTAACTCCACTTCCATATCTCAAAGGTACCTCAAATGAAAGATGTAGTAATATAACTCACTGTCTCTTCCTTCAGACAATCAGACAGCATGTTACAAATTTTAACATCTCTATAATTCTGAAGCTGTATCTCCCTGTGCATATTCAATGCTACCACTAGTACTTTAACTCACCTAGACATCTTTTACAGCTTCCCAACTCATCAACAATTCCACCCTCTCCCAATATACTTTCTATCTTGTGATCCAACGGTGATTCTATGTCTCAAATGTGATAATTTTCATATGTAAAATATTTTGGCAGTTTCATTGTTTCAAGACTAAACTCAATTAGATTAGCATACAAAACACTCACATACATCTTGTATAACTTTTCCAAACATATTCCTCATTATGTTTCTGTGCAAAGCTTTTATTTCATGCAAACTAAATCCCTTGCAATTTTCTGGTGAAAAGCAATACCAATATTTGCCTTTAGTTATCATAGTCATATAGTTTAGAAGTTCCCTTTCATGCCTTCTTCCTAGATAACTTCTAAGTGCTTCAATATAAGCATTGGTGTTGTCTCTTGAAAGTGTGATTCTATATTGTAGCATAGTTTGAGTTAAAGGCCCTTACTTCCTTAAAGTGATGTACTTATCTTTATTATGACAAAATCACATGGTACTCCCTATCCCAAGTAGGATATAAATAGAGTCTGATTTTCAATTATTTGTTACCTCTACTGCTTAGCACATTAGCAAATGAATAATTGATAGATGAATTGGATGATATATTCAAAATTCCTGCTAATTTTCCAATTTCCTAATTCTTAAAATTTGAGGCCACACAAAATACTTCGTAATTCTTAAAAAGTATAATAAAAAATCACCCTAAAATTTATTTAAAATTCCACTACAGCACTCTAAAAAATTTAATATGACTCAAAATATTTTAGGAAAACGTATTATTTGTAACAGTTATTAAATTGCAGGTCTGAAATTAGAGAAATGTGCATTACACTCATGCAGATCAAGTTTTTTCCCCCCTAGGTGATATAAACACTTCAGATTTTATTTACCTACATTTATCTCTCAGGAGGAACCACTTCTGAATAATACTGCAAAAGAATTAAAAAGTAGCCATGTAGTCCTCTTTAGATTTTGTTAACCCATACATTGCAATAAGCAGATCTTACGACTCTGTCTCTTGAGCTTCTAGGTAACATCTGATAGTTGATGTATCTAAGTCCTGTTACGCAACATTTTCTGGCTTCTTAGTGTCATCCAAGGGATTGATGTGTGACTAGACTAACCTAATTTATTCTGCCTGCTGCTCTCATTTATACAGGCTGCTATTAATGGATAGGCTGAAGTATGGTTGATTACAATTCACTTCTTAGTACCAAACTTTATAGTGTTGAGGTTTATATGCATATTTTCACATGTATAGTAGAGCAGTGTAATAAACATACAGATTTATACACAAATTAATCATAATCATGTTTTCTGAACAGACAGATACGCCTTATAAAAACTGTCTCATAATTTATATAGTCTAGAATTCAGGCTTCTGTTTCCAAAATTCACGGCATTTTTAGAAGACTATGTAAGTGTGTCCTCTAATGCTCTTCATATTCTCAACACTCAATTGAAAAATGGGTCATAAATTCAGGAGATGCACTGTAGTCTCCACACAGCTCTAACCTATTACTTTTGTGAACTCAACTTAACTACGTATATATGTTATTTAAATTCTCTGTAATCATCAGTAGAACTGGAGGAAACTTTGACGCATCTGATATTGATACATCCATATAAAATAGCTTTCCCAAAATATGAACTTACCGTTTTTCACTGCCAAGCTGTTTGAGTCACAGATATTTCTGACATTTAAGCACTTCACCTGGTTAAATCCTCCTACTTTAGATCTGTACTTGAATGTTCACATTTCAAGACTTTCTCTGACCTCCAGACCATTAAGTTCTTTTGCTGTATTCTCTGATATCATCCTATTTTCTCCATCATGACCCCAAATGCTTTATTCTACCTTAAGGTTGCATTTGCCACTAAATTACAAGCTCTGTCTTCTTCATTCTAATTTGCCCTATTTTGAACCATGCTTTCATCTTAATACTTCTGAAGGAAAATTGGTTTAATACATGAATTCTGACTCCATTACTGTCTCTCACTAACTCCCTGATGCTCAATGCTTTCCTGACTCTCACGACATCCCTGACCCCAACCACAGGCCTGCCACGTTGCTCATACTCTCCCATCATCTCAGGTTCTCAGGAGTGGGGTGAGAACCAGAAGAGGATATGACTCACGGACGGCATGGAATTTTTGCCGTGCGTGTATCTGCTGACTTCCAAAAACCGAAAATTGATGCCTTCTTTGGGGGCCTACTAAAATAGTCTTCATTTAAAAACAACTGTGCGCAACTGAAGACTCAAAATGTCCCCACACTAAACAGCTGTTGCAGCATCCCCACACAAAACGTTATTAGATAGCTCATTAATCAACTCAATTTCTTTTTTAAAAATATGTATTTTCACACTTATGACTTCTACCTCTTTAACATTCCTATGGTAAAATTAGCAAGTCCAAAGTGAATACAACATTTTAACACCCAGTCTTCAAGAGGCAGATATATTTTCACTACAGATACTTGTTTTATTATTTAAAGAAAGTTGTATTACTTGTATTATTGTCTTGGCAGACTGTTAAAAATCAATCCTCTGGTATTTACAGCTTCTGACAATCTTCTGGTTTATAAAGCATTTTAATATTTTAATAAAATACAACATGCATACATAATATATTAGTGCGCTGTGAAATATGTATTAATTGAAAAATAAGTTTTAACTATCCTTAAAAGGATAATATTAACTATCCCTACAATAATAATAATAAGATTAACAGACAAAATTTCATAAATGACAAATACTATTGTTTAACCAGTACTTTTTAGAAAAAGAAGAAGAGGTATTAAATAGGGAAAAGTTTGGAAACCAGAATAATAAATGTAATGAAAGGCAGTATAAGAAAATCTCGCCTGAAATTTTAAAAGAACACAGAAAAAGTTATATCTGGGGCCAAACACCAATTTCATTTTTAAATTATGTTGACACTTAAAAAAAGTTAATCAACTATCTGAAATATGATTATATTTTTGTCTATATATTATAATATAAGCAGAATGAATAATCATGTAGTAATCTATCACAACACTGTTACTCAGAGCCTAGTCATGTTGGAGCTACAGAAATTTATGTTTAAAATTAGTGATTCATTAATGTATTTTTAGTTCTTCGGTCATCTTGCTGCTTTCTCGCGGAATGGGGAATAATATACACTTCTTCAACTTTTGCTGTTCGACTTGTGTGAGGCAAATGTGTTAAATATGTCGTGAATTCACAGTCAAGTGGCGATAAGAAACTAAAGCAAAACTTCTCAGCTGAATAATTCACAAGTATTTTGGGAGGGGGAGATCTATTATAATAAAAAGGTTAATATGAGAATCAATTAATAAATATTAATAATTATAATCTTAATCATAATATATTAAATAATATATTATATAAATTAAATATATAAAAAGATAATAACACAAGAAGTCGCTCACATTAGAAGATAGCTGAGGAAAGGAACCTGGGGAAGATTGAAACTGTCGTCTGGTAGGAGTTCGAATTTACTAAGTCCGAATATGTGGCAAACTTTCTCCAGAAAGACTGAGCAAACAGTATTTTCAAGGGCACAACTCATGGTGCACCTGGATGTCAGCATGTGCGCTTCAAGATGGTGTTAGATTAACGTTCTGGGCACCACAGCATCCAGAGATGGGATGATGGAGAAGGACAGATCACGAAACACTCTGTATATCCTGCTAAGGAGTTTGCCTTTTATTCTGGAGGCAAAGAGGTAATTAAAGAAGTTTAATCAGACCCATATATGATCAGGCGTAAACTGCAGGAAGTCCACTTTAATAGCTGTTTGGGTAATACAGGAGGGGCAAATCCAAAGTAGGAATCCAAGTTAAAACTCCTTTTTATTCTATTCTAGTAACCTAGGTATGAAATTAGGAAAGCCTGAATTAGTGCTGAGGTAGAAAGCTAAGACACAGATTTAAGGAACAATTAGAAAGCTTTTCTGAAGGATGTAGAGGTGAAATAAGAAGGAAGAATGATAGGCATTTCTACAGCTTACTGTTTGGTGGACCTGAAGTTAGCAGAACAATTACTCCAAATATAAATGCAGAATCTTGCAAAAATAGGGATATTCTTAAATTTGAGGAAGAAATGGGATATGTACGTAAAAACTGCAGTGACTTGAGAAACAAATGGGTGAGAAGAAAATAACACTTGATATGTATTCTTCCACATGTCAACATTATAACTAATGTTTGGAAAACACATATGACTTATGGTTACTTCCTTAGAAATCCCACAAGGTCGTGAGAGGAAAACAAATAAATAGGTAAAGAGATAATTACAACTCGATGTGAGAGGGCAACCAGAAACGTGCATACCTGTTACGGCGAGAACACTGAGACAGGGCAGCTTCTTGGCCTTGACAGAGGAAGAGGGAAGGGGGTAAAAGGAACGGAGTGACTCAAGGAGCAGTATTCAGGGAAAATTCCTAAAAGAAGGAATTTCTCAAGTAGGCCATCTTCCAGTACTTGTATTTGAGCACAGGGCATGCTCTAGACACACCACCCTGTTTTACAGCCCAGACGTGCCCTGCTGCTTCTCACCTCTGAGCTTTTGCACAGGGCTGTTTCCACTGTCCAAGGTGCTCGCCCTTCCTCTGCCAGCCCATGATCCACCATTCTTCTGCCCAGTTGACTTCCATCAACCTATCAACCTCAACTTGAAGTCTCTTTTTCAGGTAAGTCTTACCCTTATCTCATCAATTAGTTCAGGTACACCTGTCATGCTCTCTTTACACATTTTCTTCTTCTCCTTTAGCCCACTTATTGTAACCTTAATTAATGACTTAAATATGTGACTTAATATCTCTAACTAAGGTCCTTAAGACTGAGGTCGACATTGGTCTAGATATTCTTGGTCTAGATATTCATCGTGTTCCCAGTACCCAGTACAGTAGAACCTTACGTAGAACAAGCACACAATATTTATCTGATTAATAAATGTATAAATAAATGAGTGAGTTAAGAAAGACATCCCAGGCAGGGTAAACATAAACCAAAGCACAGAATATTTATATTGCAAATTGTTTTGCACGAGTGGAGGACTTGTTTCAGAGGGAGGATACTGAAGGAAGGCTGGTTGTACAGACTGGGATCAGAGTGTTAAAGCCCTTGATTGTCATGGTAAGAAATGGTATACTAAGCTACTGAGATATTTTAATCCAGGGATGAATACAATCAGATTTTTGTTTCCTGTATCTCTGATCTAAGTCTGCTGCATCAATACAAAAGATGGTTTGAAAGAAAGGAGATAGCTATTAATTTTGACCAGGTGAGATACTGGGTACGAAAACAAATGTAATGCCTATAGGAATGGAGAAAAGGAAAAGCACATGAGAAGTTTTAGAAAGCAGATCCCCCAGGAGTCCATGATTGACTGAAGATAGAAGGAAAAGTCAAATATGTTTCATATGATGTGGACTTGAATTTCTGTGTAAATATTGTGGTAATGTTCAATAAATCAAGATGTATTATTGTTCAACAGAATAATAATATTCTGTCGTTCACAAGAGAATACTGTGCTATTGTTCAATAAACAGGAAAAAAACCTTGTGCTTGGGGTATTTTTCAGAATGTGGTGTTCATTTGAGGACCCGGGGCCAATGAGTTTAAGTCTGGACATCACAAACATGTGCAGGGTACATCTAGGGAATTCCTGGTACATAGCTCTGAATTCTGAATTGAACTTCCATAGAAAATGCAGTAAGATAAATAAGTGAATGCCAAGTGGTCTGGATATAAGTATTCATTGCACTGGTCAGTAAAATAAAAACTGAGTCAAAGTATTATTCTTCCTTACTGTGACAATAACTGTGACTAAACCTAATTAATCATTTTGATTTTCATTGGAAGAACTGCACAGAAGTTAACAGCAAGGGTTTACAGTCAGATTGCACAAGATCGAAATTTTAGGCTGCAATTTTAAAGTGGCTGGTTTGAGGTCAAACTTTCTTAGCTTTCCCAAGCTCCTATGTTCTTATAGTATAGGAGTATAGTTATATGTAAATGATTTACTGAACTTATCTCTATGGTATTCAAAGAATAATAATATTACTTTATTTACAACTATAGGCTTTGGGTAATGTAGAATTTCCTTTTCCTTGTCCTTGAATGAGAGCTTGGGGGGATCCTATAGGTTTTCAATTCTTAAAAAACAAACCACCACCAACAACAACAACAAAAACCTTTTAGGACTCACTTTCTGATAGTAAAGCTGCTTAAGAACCAAAAGCCACACCAAACATTGTCCCTCCCCCATCACCATCCCCTATGACAGATATCTCCAGGAGAGACCTATGGAAAGATAAGGAGACAAGCCTGTCCTCCTCCTTCCCGCTTCCCTCACCCCTCTCATCTTCTGCAACTCCCTGGCTAAGAAAGAGGTTAAAGACCAAGGAGAAAAGGTTTGTACCTTTAGCTGGTGATATTTGTGGCTAACTCGAGGCTTCAGATGAATACATTGTGAGTGGCAGGTATTTACATAATGGTTCTCACTCAGAGGACATAGTTTTGTGAGCACTTTGGACTCCTTCCTGACCAATTCTCTTTGACTGACAATCTTAAGATGAGTCTTGTGACACCTCTAGGTTTCATCTTCCTGATACGCCACCTGGATGGGCAGGTTCTTTCAAGATGGTTTCAGCAGTGACCACTTGGCTTGTAGGTAACTTACGCATTACTGTTAAACCAAGAGGTGGTAGTACAGGCTTGACTTAGTGCTTCCTGCACACTTCTACTGCCATCCCAGGCTCCTCCGCCCAGACTCCAGCTTATGAAATTTTTCTAGTGAGAAGAGGGCATCATTTCCTTTCTTTGTATGCTTCTAAACTCTAAGGCATGAACTCTCTTGCTGCATTGTTCCAGTGCATCTTGGTGCTACTGGTTCTCTTAGAGAACCCCTAGCCAGGATAAAAATGCTTTGACTGTAAGACTTCATAAATTTCAGTTTTTCCATTTAATAAAGGCTGCTGGAAAGTTAAAAGAAAAATTTGAAGCACAAACTCATGCACTTAAATTTTATCCAAAAGTAGTCTTTAGAATTTTAGGAAGTTGTTTGTTTTTTTTTCGTTGTTTTTTTTATTTTCCTATTTCTCTCAACTGTAAAGTTTTCATTAAAATTTTGAAGCAAGAGGGAAGATTAAATTCTGCTATACCCATAATAATTATTCATCTTTCAGGATTGTTTTAGAAGCTAAAAGAGATAAAGCATAAATGATCTAACACGATTTTGCCTGTTGTATTATTTTCCTACTGTACCAGTAAGCATTCACAAGCACATGACCTTTAGTAAATCTAAACTGTCGCTTAATGTCAAAAGAAAGTCACTAAAATAAATGATCAATTCTTTTTTTATCCCAGGGCTGTTGTTAAGAACTGGGTATCAAGGAGAAATTCTACTGAGTATGAAATGAAGAATCTGAATCCCTGTATGAGTAAAAAGAAACAATGCACAATTTAAAGTTATAAAGAGTGGGTTTGGATATTAGTTGTATCAATGTGCAGAAGCCACTTAACTACTCCAAAATTTTAATGATTCATCTACAAAACAGGAACACAGGAAAAACGATACAATTTTGTTTTGAAAAATCAAGGAATAAATGTTCCTAAAAGCAATTTCAATGGAACAGTGAACGATTCTATATCTTAAAATATTGAAGCTGCAACCCTCTTGGATGACAGAAAGTTCTATGCACCTCTTTGATAAACAGAGGTCTAAGTGGCTAAAGGACTCCTAAGGTCACATGGACAAGTTCTTGATCCAGGGCCTGTCAGTACATGAGTTTTGAAGGTGAGATAACTTTCTCTTATTTCAGTAAAACTCCTCGTTTGCCTCTAAAATGCCTATTTCTTGTAACTCTTGTCACATGAAAGGTGCGGACACCCTCTCTAAGGTATAGAGTGTAGAGTAATATCTACATGAAAAGAACAGACACATGGGAAGAGGCAAACTTTTCCTATGATCCAAATTTTCAAGCATGTTTAAGACGTGTTGTAAGTTTTTTTTGTCTTAATTTTAACCACAGCCCTCTGTATTTACCATAATTATATCTTTTGTTTGTCTGCTACCCCTGGAGAACAGGGGCAGACTTTGTATCCATTGCTTCCAGTGCCTAATATACAGTAGGTACTCAATGAAGATCCAGTTAATGAATGCATGCACTATAGGAGCTAAAGAACACTGCGATGATGTCGGTCTATTGTTTCTGCCTCTCTGTAGCTTGCCTTATAATCTAGAAGTATATCCTTCACATTTAATTCCTTCAAAACCAGTACGGTTTTCACTCTTTGCAAATCCTCATTTAAAATGCAGATTGCCCTAGCTGGAGTGAATAAAAGTCCTCATTATGTAAAATTCCTCATCAGTAAGGAATGGTTGACAGGGACATTCTCCAGTGAGGACACTAGCTCAGAATAATATCTGCATGATTGAGACACCAGATAAGATTCTGAGGTGAGAACTGAGGATAAGGAAAGCCTGGCAGACAAGTGAGAAAGTGCAGAAATGGAAGCTTCCCACAGGCTCACCACAATTCCTCCTCTCCATTTGCTACATGTGGGCAGTTGGGTGACCTACATCAGAAGCCATCATCCACATTATCAGAGCACTAATTAAAGGCAAACAAACACTGCAACAAACAAATCACTGACTGCCAGTCAAGTATCTCACATTTCAAGGACCATCCTTCCAAGGATATGAGCAACAGGAGAGCAATTACTGAGGATGATTTATAAAGATCTTAGAAAGCCTGTTAGTGGCCTAGAGAAATTTTCCACAAAATATGCATTATATAACCCAACAGGAAATTTGAATTTGCTCCAACAGGAAATTCAGAGATTAAAAAAAAAAAAAAAAAAAAAAGAACTTCTTGGAAATTGTATTCTTAGACTTAACCAACCATTCAGATAAAAGATTGTGGCTGAAGTTTAAAGTAAGGTGAAGCAGGGTAAATTCCCTAGTGAGACCAGTCAGTATTTGTTTTAGGGATTCAGGTAGAGTGACTGACATTAGAAATGATCACAGTAGTACAGTAAAGAAAATCTTAGTACACACTAAGCAGAACAGGTGAATGGCAACGATCAAATAGTTAAATGTAAGGCTGTCAACTACCGTTTGCAGAGTGCCACTAACCCATGTAGTCTTGAGCACTCTACTATGTAATTTTCAAAAGAGGGAGTTCTTTCTTTGCCCCTGTTAGCAGTATAAGCCTGAAGAACAACAGGTGTTTATTTAACTGCCAGGTTTCTGTTTTGGTGATAGCTCTTCTTCCAGTTATTGTTTTGGTCTTCAGGCGAATGGAGAGGAGGAAGCTGAAGCCAGGCTGATGGCCAGACTGTGTTTAAAATATATATATAGAAAATGTGTTTTTTGGTATTTGAAGTAATTACCTAACCCAGGTTCTTGAGAAGCTTCAGCAAAATTTGCATTGTGGATCAATGACTTTGCTATTATAGTTGTGTTTTCTGAGATGGCAGGATGAAATGGCTTTTGAGACCAGTCTATCAACAGGTCCACGGTGAGAGAAGAAGCTGCACGGGATCCTTTCGAACAGGTTACACTTACAGGATCTTATTTAATCCTTGAGAAACTGGATCAAGCAGTATAACGAGCAATTGGCAGACGAGAATCAAGCTAAGCAAGGCCATTTTGGCCGGGTGCTGCGGCTCATGTCTGCAACCCCAGCACTGCAACCCCAGCTGAGGCAGGTGGATCACCTGAGGTCAGGAGTTTGAGACCAGCCTGGCCAATATGGTGAAACCCCCATTCTCTACCAAAAATGCAATAATCAGCCGGGCGTGGTGGTGGGCGCCTGTAGTCCCAGCTACTCAGGAGGCTGAGGCAAGAGAATTGCTTGAGCCCTGAAGGCGGAGGTTGCAGTGAGCTGAGATTGTGCCACTGCACTCTAGCCTGGGTGACAGAGTGAGACTCTGTCTCAAAAAAAAAAAAAAAAAAAAAAAAAAAAGTCACTTTATTCTCACTGATGGAGCCTGCCCAAAATGGCCCAATCAGCGGTCCATCTTACTTTCCAAATCTGCTTTCCTTTATCTGCTGTGTTTGTTTTACTGTGTCACATGCTCTGCCACCTGCCAGCAACAACTACACCGAGAGCTTGTGCCATTTCGAAATTCATAGTCAAGGAAATGTGACTAAGAAAAAAGACATTTAGCTCTTTCTGAAATTTAATGAAAAGGTAAAGCTGAATGATGCTATTTTTCCACTTAGTAAAACAAACAAGAAAATGTATACAGAAGTTTCCTGAGAGGGAGGGAAGATATCTGCACTATATTTGCAACTTTTCTGTCAGTTTAATATTATTTCAAAACGAATTGTTTTAAGGTACACAAAAATGCAGAGTAGTGCCTGTGCAGGGAAATGTTCAAAACAAAGAAGGCTGAAGTCATTTATTACCTCAATATTTGAAACTGTTATTCATTTTTTTCCACTAGTTGACAACATATGGATTGAGGGAATTATTTTCCTATCATAAATATTATATATTATATGTATACATATATATGACAACAAAGAGTATTATTGTTACGAGTTGTGAATAAACTCGTGGAATATAATTTATAAGCACTGTTATTGCTAATATTATTATTTTTGATGGCTAATACGGTGATGGTGATGATGATGATAATGATGATGATGCCACCAATGATGAAGTCAATAATAACATAATTAAGGTTTTTTAAATCCAGGGGGAAATTTTGACTTAAATCATGACATAGGGACAATTATTAATGTTGTATCAAAGACGTCAAGAGCATAAAGCAAAGATAAATTTTAGAATCACTGAGAACAACTGAAATCCCCCCCAATAAAATCACAAAGATTGAACAAATTGGTGTCTTTGAGAAGTTAAGCCTGAAGCCAACAGGCATTTACTTGTTGACAATGGGATAGCTCAATGCGTACAAATATGCACTTCTGTGTTCAAATCTCAGCTGTGCTAGAGAGATGAATCTGGGTCCATCATTTAAACATTTTAAGTCTTTTAATCCCAAATAAGGATGGCAGTAATACCTCATAGGTATGCTGTAAAATAAAGCGAAACAATGCATGCCAAGTGCTTTGAACAATACTTGGCATATAATAAGATCTCAATAATTCATTATTTTTATTAAGATGAATTTCTTATAATGGCATTTTTAGAAAGCAGGAATCACTGCCTAATTATACCATTATTTCATTTGAATTAATTTTGAGTGCCTAATTTATCACATATTATTCTGCTGGACAATTTTATGGGGAAATTTGGGAGGGGGTGTTTTCATCTAATAAAGAAAACCAAACATTTTTGATAAGAAAGAAGTTATTTTTGTAAATATGTAGGATATATGTATCCAAAATACTTTCCAAAATATTTTACCCGTTCTTATGCCACTCATTTAAATTGTAGTCAATGGTCATTAATATTGCTAACTTTACAGTGCTATGGCTTGCAACTGCAATTAGTGTAAATCCTAACAGAATCAAAGAACAGATAAAGGAGTAAAGCAAATATTGTCTAAATCACAAGGAAATAATGAATAGAAAAAAAGTGACTCTTTTCTCTACCACCCTCCTTTTTAACACCTGAACCAAATATATTTCCACAAATCTTGCAGAACATCTGAAATCATCCTGATAATACAGATACTATGATATTTTCAAAAGTAGGTAGAAATAAATGAGGCCATTCCTAAAAGGAAGCATGACAAAGTTATAAAGGAAAAAAATGAACTACTAAACCAAATATTACTGTAAGATTTGGTCATTTCAAATGCAGTGTAGCTCATGTGTACCCTTGTGCCTTTCCAACACAGACCAAGAAATCTCCTTTTTTGGTACCCAGCCTCGGGAAAGTAGTTACTGCCATAATTAAAACAAAAAAAAAAAAAAAAAAAAAAAAAAAATCCCTCTGTAGGAGAAGGTTGCAAGCATGGGACAAAAGAAAAACTCTTCCCTTACGTTAAATTATAAACTGTATTTTTAGGGTCAGTCTACCCATTCCCCCAAAAAACCTGATGCCAATTGGTAACTTGCTAAGATTGTTTGTAAGACGCTAGGACTGAATAAAATGTAAAATTCCAAAATACATGACATTGTGTTCTAATTTGCTCAGATAAGAGTATTAGCTTGAACTCATATAATGTTCTATTTTAATATGTGGATATCTTATTAGTTGGAGTTTTGTACTTAGTTCTCCAATAAGCTTCCCTCTCCACCTTCCCTGGCCACTGTTCTCTGTTTCAGTTCTAAATATCTGACATGCTCACAAAGGTATCTCATTGTTCCGTCTCTTGAAACATCTTTAAAAGTGAACAGAACATTTTCTAATTCTTTTATTTTTCCAGCAAAATATATGACATTAACCAATCACCAAATTACTAAGAACAGCAGCCGCAGTCATTTCTACTTCTCTTCCTCAACACACAGACTTAATCTCACTAAATTTTATTGATAGCAAGTTTCTTTTTTCACGACATTGTCACAGACACTACTGTTAACACTACTTCTAGCAATTTCTTACTTGCATCATTTTTAATTGTATTATAATCATCTTATTTTCTCTGTTCCTTTATTCTCTCTCTACTCAATTCAACATCCACATGCTGATAAATCGCACTCTTACAATAGAGGTCTCAAACATCACTATTCAATTTAAAACATTAATATACTTCCCACACTTTCTAAAATTATGTTTGAATCACTGGCATGATTTCCAGAGTGTTCATAATCTGAATCAGACTTCAGTCTTATCTTAACCTCCTCTCTTTTCAAAGTTACACACCTACTTTTCAAATGGTCTTGACTACCAGATATGCATCAACAGATTTTTTCGTATCGGGCGTCTCTCTCATTCTACATGTTTTATTTCATTTTATTCATTTATTCATTCATTGACTCATTTAGGTAGTCATTCAGGTAAATTTCATTAAGCATCAGTTGTGGCTAAACACTGATGAGGCACTGGAAATTTAAAGATGGAAACCGAAGTTGTTGAGTTTTATTTGTTTGTTTTTTGTTTTCAGGAAGCTTGGTGTCCACACAGAGAAAGAATGTTTGGTTGCAGCACATTTCACAAGGGTGTGATGGAGCTGCAGCTACATGAGCACGCCACACACCTCATCCATCCTGAGGACACAGTGTGGGCTCTGTGGGAAGCACCACTGAAGCACAGGTCTTCCGTGACATCCAGTGTTGCCTGCTTCTCCTCCAGGTGCACCCCACATTACGCACATGCCATGGCGCTCACCAAACTGTGTATAAACACACTGTAAACTCAAGAGCAGATGCTGCATCTCAACCATTCTAACATCTCAACATTCCGTGTATGGTAATAATTTAATGACCAATTACGGGTCAACAACTTGTTGTTGAATGAATCTATGAAACAATGAAGCAAGGCTTCAATGTGATCTCATGTGACCACCTGTGAAGTAATATCAGTAGCCTGACTGTATCGTTAGGTAGCAAAATCCATAATGCTCTCTGTCAGGTGTTGATCCCATGAGAAATCTGGAGCTCTGAGAGATTAAGTCAATTGCTGCTTCTCAAAGTCATAGCCAGAAAGTGGCTGAGCCAGAATTCCACCTCAGACAACCTAGCAGTGCAGTCATTGTTTAACTACGTTTCATGAAACTGTTGTATATATAACATATACAATATAGAAAAATAAATGGTATATGATAGTGACATTTAATATTATATGAAACTAAAAATATAAGTTTATACAAATATGAAAAACTGAAGACCTACACAAATAGACCACAACAATGATTTGGCATCTGGCCAATATGTCTCAAAACAACTGAGCACGATGTAACATATTTTAATGGCAAAACTCAAAATAAATTCTTTTTAGTGAAATGTGTGTAGTTAAGTATGGCCCCAAATGATTAGTAATATTTTTCCCTTCTGGGGAAGTATAAGTCACAGTGAAAATAACTTCAAACCATTGAGAAATTGTTCTAGAACATGGTATAAAAGAATATTTCATCCAAACCATACACTAAATGCGGGATACTGCAAATAACAGAGCAAATCACATTTTTATAACCATTTTATCTTAAATTAAGAGTTGGCCCGTATGGCGTATTACTTTGCAGTCTAGAAGAGAATATATACATTGTTGTTAGAATAGAAAGCTATTTCCAATTCTAGCTAGAGACTGAAAAGTCTAGCACAATGAACATGAATGTCAGTGCCAGCATGTTTAACAGGAAACTAAATGCCCTGTCTATTCATATAATCACTACATTGTCCCCTATGCTGAAGGCTCATAAATAGTTCAGATCGAAATTGTATCTGGATTTTTCTCCAGAGAATGTAAGAGCAAACCAAAAATAGAAAGATTGGAGCTGATTGGGTCAAAAGACACAACGTTGATTAAGAGCCAAGAGAAGGAGCAAGCAGGAGACGATAGGACAGCCACAGCCTAGAAGTTGTCAATAAAAGAGATGTGGCTGGGCGCCGTGGCTCACACCTGTAATCCCAGCACTTTGGGAGGCTAAGGTGGGTGGATCACGAGGTCAGGAGTTCAAGACCAGCCTGGCCAATATGGCGAAACCCCATCTCTACTAAAAAAAAAAATACAAAAATTAGCTGGGTGTGGTGGCGTGCTCCGGTAGTCCCAGCTACTGGGGAGCCTGAGGCAGGAGAATCGCTTGAACCAGGGAGGAGGAGGTTGCAGTGAGCCGAGATCACACCACTGCACTCTAGCCTGGGCAACAGAATGAGACTCCATCTCAAGAAAAAAAAAAAAAAAAAAAAATGCATAGCCCCTGCTTACGTAAGTGAAAGAAAGAATAAAATGGACAAAATTGAAATAATGTCAAAGGTAAAACACTTCTAAACAGAAAATAAGCATATTTGTATTATTTTTTAATAATCTTTTTTACTTAAAATTGAGATGCAAATATTACTTGATGATAATTATTAGGAGAAAGTCACGTGCACATGCAAAAAAGCTAGAAATAATTTTTCCACCAGTTAACCTATTATTTACAACAGCAGATCTCTGAAAGGCCAGTTCATTTTATGCCCATGGAAATCCTCTCTGTTTTAGATCTTACTTATCATTGCCGTGGCAACCCTCATCTATGCCTTCCTATTTCATCAGGATAGCCACTGAGCATTCCACAAATTCTACTTTGTTTGCCCGCCAAATCTGCCGAAGGAGTACGCATTCCTTTCAGACTGCATGGGAAAGCAGAACCGAGGTCGGAGAATGTTTTAAGGTAGCACTGATTTTTGTATCACCCCTGTAAAAGTGCATTTCTCTCTGAATTACTTACAGAAAACTCTTGGGGCTTTGAAGTGCAAATTTCTGAAGAAAACTTCCCAGGGAATGGAACGGTCTTCTGATTTTGGGTATGATGAATAGAAAATAGAAGAGAAGTGACATATTTATGACTAACATATCCTCCTGCTTTAAAAAAGTCAACTACAGTTCTTTCGTGGGCATATGCCCTGCTGATTGTGAACAGTCATACTTTATTGTAATCACTCTGTGATTCTTGGGGTAGTAGAGTGGAAGTGAGGTGTCTGAAAGTAGCTGGAAAGGGAAAATGCCATGAAGACACACTGAAGCAGAATTTCCAGCTAGTCAGCAGAGCTGTGGAATGGTGGGACGCTAGCCAGCTGAGCAAGTGAGAACAGACAGCATAGCTCTTTTGAAGCAAAGGCATCAGGCAAATATGCCATGAAGAGGCAGAGCCTTAAAGAGTGCCAGTTTCTACAAATAGCTATTATTGCCACAAACAAAAATGCCACTGTCCCATGCACATCTTTGAGAAGGACTGCAAGTTATTCTGTTGGGGTTTTAGCCATATGTATGCCTAAAAATGGCATTCATATAAAATCAAATGATATAAAAAGATATACACATATAGTTATCTAGATACAGATTTTTAATTTAAGTGTAGGAAAGTCCAGAGGGGAGAACGGTATATCCAGGATTTGGTGTATTTGGAACCAAGGTAATTTCAAAG
The DNA here is from genome assembly GCF_001698545.2 of Rhinopithecus bieti. Classification (NCBI taxonomy): domain Eukaryota; kingdom Metazoa; phylum Chordata; class Mammalia; order Primates; family Cercopithecidae; genus Rhinopithecus; species Rhinopithecus bieti. The sequence goes on from NW_016816262.1 coordinate 981,302, forward strand.
TTCAGAATGGTAGACCCAAATTATTATGTTCTCCATCCATCCCACCAGTAAAACCTTACGTTGTTTATTTACATTCTACATCACTCCTCAAATTTTACTATATGTTTAAGAATTTTACTTGCATGCTGTAATTATTTTTATTTTGCTTCTGTAATGAACTCCGGAAATGTAGTGGCTTTAAACCATACAAATTTATTATCATATAGTGCTGGAGATAAGAAGGTTGAAATCTATCTCACTGAGGTAAAATTACAGTTTTAGCAGAGCTGTGTTCCCTGTGTTCCTTACTACAGGCCCTAGGGGAGAATGTTTCTATTGCCTTTTTCAGCAGCAAGAGACTTGCCACATTCCATGGCTAATAGGCCCTTCCATATTCAAAACCAACGGAGATCATTTGAGTCTTTCTCACACTCTGTGTTCTGGCACTGACACTTCTGATTCCCTGTTCCACACTGAAGGCTGCCTATATTACACCGCGCCCTCCCAGAAAAGCCAGGATAATGTCCCTATCATCAAGCCAACTTGACGGCAACATTAATTTCCTTTTGCCGTGTAGCATAACATATTCACAGGCTCCAGACTTAAAATACAGACACCATTATGGGCCATTTTTCTTCCTACCAATCCTAAATCTGGCCACCAAGTTTCATATCAACCCCACAGATGAAATAAATTCACCCATGTTGCCCAAAAGTCTCAACAGCATCAACTCAAAGTCCAAATTTCATCAGCTCAAAAGACCCACATCACATCATCTACATCATCAAGATCAGGTATGAGTGAGGCTCTGGGCGTGATCCACTCTGAGACACAATTTCTCTCCATCATTGAACCACAAAATTCAAGAAATATGTTACTTGATCCAAAAACACAATGGTGGGGCAGGCAAACAGTAACATCTACAGACATTCCTGCTCAAAATAAGAAAAAGTAGAAGAATTTAAAAAAGAAAGAAAGAAATTCACCAGTTCCAGGCAGTTTTGAAATACAGTTGCCAAGTTCCAGTTGGATTCAAGGGCTGAGATTGTACTCTGCATTTGAGCTCTACCCTCTGGGCTTAACTCTCCACCTTGTGGACTTGAGGTTCTGCCTTCTGAGTCAACCTACTGACACAGTAGCGCACCTGCAGCTGAGTAGTTACGTCGGCATGTTTCTTGCTTGTAGGCATTTGAAAGTTCTGACATCCTTTTTCCATTTCAATCTTTATCTGTCTCCTTCAGTTCAAGATGGCAACGTTTATGCTGATGTAACATTCTCAAGAACCATGTGTGTCTCCTGTGTATGTCCTCAGATTCACTCCATTAGCCAAAGATTTTCTTCATAGAATTTTTTTTCTAGATAATCTCATCCTATTTTTGGCTTCTGCTGAGATGACTGACTGAAGAGCTTCATGAGTCACACTCCTAATCATTTCAAAAAGCCTTTTGTGAGACTGAATTCTCTGACCTTTTGATCTTTCGAGGGGATCAGCAAAAAGTTGTCCAGCTCAGTTTTTTCTCTAGGGCATGCTTTTCCAATCTCATTCAAGGAGGGCTTAAATTTTAATTGACAATAAATTCCTTAAAGTTAAATATCCAAGTTAATTGCATAAATGTTCTGCTTCTTTAGTTATCCATATAACTCGAGGATATAATTCTACTAAGCTTTCTGATTCATCATAACAGATATACCCTTTCCATCGGTTTCCAAACACGTATCTCATTTTCTGTTGAGCTATCGTCATCAGCACCTATAAACTTCATACTTCCACAAATAGTCTGTTTATGAAGATTTAGGTATTCTTTAAGACATGCATGTTTTCTCTACCATGCTTCTCACTTCCTTCTGTGTCCTTGTGCCAGTCAGTAACATTCATATTTCTACTAACAGTAACTTTAAGGCAATATAGACGTTTTTCTAACATGCTTCTCAAAATTCTTCCAGCTTTTGTCAACTGCCCAATTCCAAAACTATTTCCAAATTGTAAGGTTTTTATTTATTTATTTTACAGCAGCACTTCACTTTTAGGAAATAAAATCAGTATTTGTTTCTTATTTGTTGCTTTAACAATTACCACAACTTAGAACCTTAATAAACAACAGGAATTTATCTCAGGTTCTGATGTCAGACATCTGAATGGGTCTCACTGGCCTAAACATCAAGGCGTTTGCAGGGTTGTGTTCCTTTTCATGGGGGCTCTAGGGGAAAAGTCATGCCTAACCTTTTCCGTTCTAGAAGCTGTTGACATTCTTTGGCTTGCTGCCACTTTATCCATCTTGAAAGCCCACAGTAGCAGCTGGGGTCTTTCTTATAGCACATCACCGGATCCTGACCCTACGGCCTCCTCGTTCCACATTGAGAAAGCCTTGTCTCTTTCTCAGTGTGGAACCCAGTGACCTGGGTCCTCCCAGATAATCCAAGATAATCTCCCTCTATTAAAGTCACCTTATTAGCATTATTAATACAATTTTCCACCTTCACATCTCTTTGCCATAGAACTTGACGTATTCAAAGATTCCAGAAATCAGAACATAGACATCTTGGGGGGAGGGTACATTATCTGTCTCCTGTATATAACTTCTAGTTTTTAACAGACTATGAACTCGTTGTATGAAAGCTAGGGTCTTGTAGATACTATATTTCTACAGTGTTAGCACAGTGGATCAGCAAACAGTTGTTAAGTAAGTGTAAGTGGCTAATATCACCTAGTAGAAATCAAGGTCTTCTGTGCATTCACATTAAGAATGTTAACATGAGTTATACTTAAGTAGTTGTAATGGCATACAAACTATAAAGTATAATAGGAAAAATATTTTGGTCAACAAAAGAACACTATGGGTTGTTTTTAATTCCTTGGTTTAGTTTTCAAATAATTAAATAAATACATGCCTCAAATTGTCTGCAAAATGTTATGAAAGTGTTAAGGAGAATAGACTTCTCAATGTTTTCTTAGGAAAAACATACAGGGCATTAATAATTTGAAAAGCATGTTTCTTGAATACATAATAATGAAAAGCATGTTTCTTGAATACATAATAATGAGTTAAACGTTAGAGATTTCAGAAGATTTTACCAAGAAGCCCAGTAACTAAAGACATTGAGTCGCGTGAGAGTTCAAACTGGAGACTGAGTACGTGAATTATTTCTTTGTTTTGTTTTTGTCAGGTTTCTTGAGTTTTTCTCTTGTCAAATGATACGATTTATCTTTAGGGAAATTTAGTGAAGGGTGTAGGTGCTGGTCATTTGATGATGGGATTCGACATAGAGGTAATCTTACCACTGACCCAGGCAAGGCCTCTACCAGTGCATAAAACAACTTTCTGTAGATTGGTCAACAGTCCCACTTCTGGATGGAGCCCTGCTCTGGGGAATTTGAATGTTCATGGGACGAGCTCATTTCTCTGCCTCAACTAAGTGTCTTTCCTGTGTACTGCTGGGATCAGCAGCCCTGAACAGAGGGATGGGATGGGAGGTGAGTGAAAGGAACTGGCATCAAGGGAAAAAGCCAAAGAGACCTGGGTGTTAGGGAGCAGGAAAATTCATGGGGGAAGATCTAGGAGAAATAAACTACAGTTTTCCCCTTAAGTATTTAACATGTGAGCCACAAGTTTCAACTAATGAGAGCATGGTACACACAGAAGACTATGTCAGTAATAATCGGTATTTGAGAAGAAAAGGAAATGAATCACTCACTTCAGGCTCAGATGGGTTGAGAAGGCAGAATTTTGCAATAGAGGTAGAAGGAGAGATGAAAAACCACTGTTTCTTTGGACATTGCGAGCGGAAAAACATTTCAAACAACATGGAAAAGGTGAATTTTAAATCCGTACACGAATGAATGGTGAAACGCGGGTGATGTAGTATTATCCCTTAATTAAATTTCTTGATATAACTGTACTAAAATTACTTGCAATATGTGATTTAATTAATAATCTCAACACTTTGTAGAAGGTGTATCAGCACCATGCTTATATAACTGATACACAAGCAGTAAGTTAATATTTACAGAGTACATGAATCCAGGCTACACATTTTCTCTAGCCCTCTGGTTTCTTGATTTCTAAGTAGAAAGGTTGAAGGAAATAAACTACAAGGTCTTTTTTAATCTAAGGAAAACATGTATCAATAATGGAAATCTATCAGGGACCCCATGTGTTCCAATCTCAGATGTACCCTATTTAAAACATAGTCCCATGATTAGCCAACAAACAAATGTAAACACACCTATGTACTCTTCTCCACCTCTCCGGGAAACAAGATGAGGAAGACACTTTGTTTGTTTCTCTTTGAGATGGAGTCTCGCTCTGTTGCCCAGGCTGGAGTGCAGTGGCGCGATCTTGGCTCACTGCAACATCCACCTCCCGGGTTCAAGCGATTCTCCTGCCTCAGCCTCCTGAGTAGTTGGGCCTACAGGCACATGCCACCATGACCGCCTAATTTTTTGTTTGGTAGAGACAGGGTTTTACTGTGTTAGCCAGGATGGTCTCCATCTCCTGACCTAATGATCTGCCCGCTTCAACCTCCCAAAGTGCCGGGATTACAGGTGTGAGCCACTGCGCAGGCCGGAAGACACTCTTTCTCTATGGGAAACTTCTTAAAAATCTTCCTTTTCCTTTGCCACTGCTTTCAATATTCTCTGCACAGATGGGAGCTAATCCTGGAAATTTTCTCTCCCACTCTCAGCTTTTCTCCTGAACACCCACCTAGACCAAACAAGATTTCTGTCTCTCTCTTCATTCCTCATCCGTCCTCCTGAGCCCACTATTATACAGATAAGATCAGCCAAGTCATGGGCTGTCTGGATAAGTGAGAGATGGAGGAAATCACCTTCGCATGAATATCTTGATTATTCAAAAATATCAATCCACTGATAATTTTCTTTTTCTTTTCTTTTTTTTTCCTTTTTTGTTTTTGAGACAGGGTCTTGCTCTATTGCCCAGACTGGAGTGCAGTGGCATGATCTCAGCTCACTGCAACCTCTACCTCCCGGATACAAGGGATTCTCCCGCCTCAGTCTCCAGAGTAGCTGGGATTACAGGCGCCTGCCACCACACCCAGCTAATTTTTTTGTATTTTTAGTAGAGACGAGGTTTCACCATGTTGGTCAGGTTGGTCTCGAACTCCTGACCTAAGGTGATCCACAGGCCTCAGCCTCCCAAAGTGCTTGGATTACAAGCATCAGCCACTGTACCTTGCCACATATTGGTAATTTTCTCAGTGCTGTGATTCTCAACTTTTTAAATTCATTTCTTGAAAAATATGCCTCAAGAATAAATGTGATTGTGCTCCTTACCTTTTCCATTTAAAGGCCTCTGCTAGGGCAGAAATGAGAATATTTTGGGTCAGCAGTGTAAATATAACATTTAGGTTGGTGCAAAAGTAACTGCAGTTTTGCCATTAAAGGTAAAGGTAATGGCAAATCCACAAGTACTTTTGCCCCAAGTCATAGTTAAAAAGACAACACATACTGATCTAAATGTTTTCAATCTTTTATTTTATGTGGAAAAAAAAAAAGTCAAAGTCCTTCTTTTAGCCGGGTTTGGTGGCTCATGCCTGTAATCCTAGCATTTGGGAGGCTGAGGTGGGCGGATCACTTGAGGTCAGGAGTTCAAGACTAGTCTGGCCAACATGGTGAAATCCCATCTCCACCAAAAATACAAAAATCAGCCAGATGTGGAGGCGCATGCCTGGAATCCCAGCTACTCGGGAGACTGAGGCACAAGAATCACTTAAACCTGGAGGCAGAGGTTGCAGTGAGCCAAGATCACACCACTGCACGCTAGCCTGAGCAACAGAGCGAGATGTCTCAAAAAAAACAGGCCTTCTTTTAATCTTAGCCTCTAAAACTTTCTATTTTTTTGTATTTTTGTGCAAAATTCAAATGAAATTTTAGTTGTTGAATAAATAATACACAGATTTTTTTTCTTTGTTACCAGAGCACTTATCAGAACTCTGATTATCTAGCTAAGAAAATGTAGAAACTTTCCAAATGGTTAACACACATATATTCACATTTCTGATGCAAAGAGAAAAAACAATGCACCGAATATTTCAAATAACATTAAATCCACGACAATATTTTAATAATATATTTCATTTAATATGCATAGAAATCCTTTTAAAACACTACTGCAGTGCAGTGTATTTCTCCCTTTGCCTTTGAAGTCCATCAAGCATGCAGTTTGACAGGTGGCTAGGAGTTGCACAGAAAGTCCCTAGAACACTTTGAGCTCCCCAGATGAAAGGTGCTACTTAAGTACAAAGTATCGTAATAATTTCAATATATTTAATACCTACACTCACTTCAATGTCAATGCCCAACTCAGCCCTCATCTATTTGGTACTGTGAGGTCTATTCCTTAATTTCAGTTTCTCCAGTGGGATGTGTGTAACTCTGTTCCTTAAAGCTAGTACAGGAAAACTATCATGGAAAAAAGAAAAGTCCATAAGCATCTCATTCTATGTCTATAAAGGACAGAAAATCTCCCCACTAGGAAGTAAACTATAAGACCAACAAAAGATACCTGTCATTAAAGAGACTGGAAGGGCTACCTTCTCCAGGAGCAGGGCATCTGAATGGCAGTGCCTGGGTCATGCCAGTGGAAGGAGGAGTGCAGTAGATACGGTTACATTTTCTTCCTTATATTTTCAAGTGCAAAGAAAATTTAGGCAAGAAGGCAGTTGGCTCCAGGGACGTGTTATATTCTGCTCAAAAGGCATTCTTAGTTTGAGTGAAAAAGTATATGAAATATGGAAAATGGTATTCCCTCTTCTAAAATTCATTAAAATTACCAAGTCTTTTCTATTTTTTTCTTTTCTGATGTTAAATAATTTATTTATACAGGTAATACCAAAATACCTTATTCTTTTAAAAATGAAAGCATTATCAATAACGTTGAGTCAATTTTTACTCCATCTTGGCCCCTAAAATCCTCCTCATTCCCCTCTTCCTGCTAATCCTTATCTGAGGTAACTGTTACTGTTTCAAATTGCTTGTAACACAGCATATTTTCTAGTCATTTGATTTTATATACCAAACTTGATTTAAAACTTGTTTAAAGACTTTTTAAGTGAGACAACAATATAATTCTATTACAATAAACACTTTTGATATGTCTTCTATTTTTTATTAAATTGTTTGAGTTATCAAATATTCCGTGGTGTAACTTTTAACATTCTGGGTGATTCTGCACTTACTTCTCTTTCTGAACTGGGATAGCATACTGCAGAGGAGAGGCTCAGTACACAAAAAGAAGAGCTCTTCAGGGCATCGTCCACCAGGTGCTCGCAAGGCTCTGTGCCCCCGGCCTTTCTACAAGCCTCACTCTCGTCCTTTGCAGACCCCAGGATTTGACCAGCTGATTTCTCCTTGACTATTGCTCAATCTCACAATCCTTCTTATGCATGATAGACTAGAATCCTAGGTGATTCATCGCTGCACTGTGGACCTGGGTAATGACACAGTCTCTAAAAATAACAGTCAGCAAACCAAAAAGTGAGGATTCATCAAAATGTGCCAGGAGAAAGAGAAGGGCCTCCTTGAAGCCCATTTCTATGGTATTCTCTCTTGCTCTGCCTCCCTATCCTCCACATCCATACAGGACCTCCAGTTGGGCTGTTCCCATGTACAAATGGGAATTCAAAAGCACAGCTACTATGAACAGCAAGAGCTTCGGACTGAAAGGCTATTATTTTAAGTTCAGTAGAAAAGAAAGTCATAGACTCAGATAAAAGGAAATGGAAAAAAATATTGGAGATAAAAGCCTACACAAATTAGTTTGCCAGTCAGGCAAGATGGAACCAGGAGACTGGACACTGGAACCCATGCCAATGTGGAGGCTAAACTACCACTGGAAGAAACAACCTGTGTTAGGAAGATGAATTATCAAACATTTGGTTCAATATTTATTAAATATGCGCTATACATCTACACTTCAACATCTGGATTCCATACTACTCTGCAAAGTTTTGATTATAACCTGCCCACCCAGGTGTGTTTGCTTGCAGGAAGAAGTGGGTTGTGTAATTCTCAGAATTCTTAATGAATTGTATATGTGTATTTAGTATGTATAAGTATGTATAAATATTATGTATATATGTATATTCATTCCTGTTAGCTTGGCAAACGTCATTCATTTCTAAGAGATGGGTACACTCTCAATGTGTTTATATAAAGTTTCTGAGACTGTGAGATTATATCTAGATTCCAGGTTGTGATAAACTCACTGCAATAATAGAGACCAGCAGGACTTTCTGCTGCTATTACTGCCTTGACATTTTCTATGACTGACATTAGAAATAACTACAACCCCCACCTGGAAGTCTGGGCTCATCTAAAGTCACTAAATTGCATCAACTAAAAGAAGTGACATAGTATAGGTAGGAATTTTGTGCACCCACCTAAAAACTTCAGGGAATTGTTTTTAAGTCTGAGACACCTGTTTTCCCAATAACCTATACCAAGCGTGCTTTGTTTTTAAAGAGCACATGATCAAACTAATAAAAACAACAGCTTTCAACAGTTGAGATCTTATAGGCACTCAAAAAATTCACAAATATGCATTTGGTAATTGTCTTTCAAACAATTCTATGAGTTGCTTGGTATTATTTTATTTTATAATTAAAATATTGAGAGCGAGAATATAAAGGACTATGTTCAAAGCTGATATGATGTAAAGAAAAGAAAAGCCAGAACTGGAAGTCAGATCTGGTTTCAAAGTCAGTGCTCCTTACAGCTGTCCTGGAGACCATCATCTCTCTATCTAAGATGACTTGGTAGGCGGAATTTCATCTCCAATGTGAGTCCACTGCGGAGCCCTGGCAATTCTCGCAATGCTTTATAACATAAATCATTAAGCCGACTTAAGAAATTCTTCCGCCTTCAATTTCCCCAGGTCACCGGTTGAATGACACCACTAAATAAAAATTCAGCCAAATTGACAACTACAGCCTGCCTGGCTTCAGGTTCGCTAAATGCTATCTAAATTATTACTAATCCCTTCCCACTTCCTATTTCAATAAGTAATTGGCTTCCTTAATACTGCCTCTTTCTAGAAGAGGGTTAGTTACGTCACTCAGGCAATGGCCTTGGGTCACACAATGTCAATTTTTGCTGTCATGTAAGCTTTCCAAGTCTCCTTTTTATGGTCCCAGCTTTCCTTCATATTCCAAACGTAGGTTTCCCCAGAAGTTTTGCTCTAGTTGATGTGAGTAAAAACAGAAGCCTCAGCCCATCCTTAAACCTGTCCTACTTCATGGAAAAATCTCCAAGAGTCCCATTCTGATTCAGTTGTTCAGAGCAATGAAATCTCATTCTATAAATGCAGTATGGTGGCTCTAAAGAAACAAAAAGCAAAGAACAAAACACAGGGAACAAAAAGGCTTTAAAATCTAGAAGAATAGATTGAGTGCCACCATTTATGTCATCTCAAATAGAGCCAGAAACATGGATAACATTGCTTATGTTGATAAAGCATGACAGTTGACACAACATTCTTCGTGAAACCACAATTTTAAATCCAAGACATTATTTTCATGATCACCAAATCCAAAATGAAAATACAACTTATGAAACCTATACCATGCCATATGTCACTGTCTCTAGGTACAGGTTGTATTCAAAATTATCAGTTAAGAAAAAAATACCTACCTTTCCATTTACAACTCTAGCACTAATAATCTGACAAACAAATTAAGCTAACATTTGTACCTTTTGGGAATACTTCAGATTAGTTCGATTTTACACATGAAATACCCATGATTTCTGTGAATAATCCATTATCAGCAAAGCATAATTAAAACCACAATCCTTTAGTGATACTATTAAAAACATTCCTAATGCTTAAAGCTGATATATACGCCACAGTTAATACTTGATTTAACATACACCACAATGTCATAATGAAAGTCATCATTAAACTTATATTAATAATTTTAAAATTTTAGTTTTAACTGATTATCAAAGCCCTATTTAGATGTTACTTCTTTACCATGGAATGCAAACTTCAACAAACTTTACATATATTTCAAATTATCCTATTGCCTAACTTAAATAAAACAACACATACAAAATGAAAAAACACTAAATAAAAAATGGGCTTTATGTAGTTTGAATCATTTTCCATTTAAATTAATGCATGTAGTGCTCTTGCAGTGAAAAAACGTGATAACCAATTTTTATTGTAATGAATGATAACTCTTAAGTGAGCCGTCAACATCACAGCCCCTTTCTAATTCCAGCAAGTTAAAAAGAAAACTGAGGTAGATTGCATAATTTGATAATTGCACACAATTTCTGCAAGACCTTGTAAATGAGTATTTGGCTGCTACAGGTCTCAGTTTTCCTTTCATCAAAACTCTTAAGAATTTGCTTTTCTGAAAAGAGAGTAGACTACTTGGTAAAGTATGATCGACTTGATTGAAACATGGTAATTTTCAGAACAAATGAACTTCTGATTCAGGTTCCCCAAAGATCATTTTGGTGGCTATATTTTCTGATACCACAATTGCCTTTTCAAGCTTATTGAGCTCCTATGTATAATGAGTTTTCTTATCACAGACTGTCTCTCCAATTACACATTTCATCATAACAAAGCCCATCCATTTGCTGGGGTTGCTGATGCCCATTTAGAGCCTTGAGTCACTACTCTTTACCTCTAGTCTAGGCTGTTTTAAGGAAAACATCTTTTCCTTTCAGAATTTATGTAGTGAAAAGAAAAAGCACTGTAGGTTTGGTTTTAAATAGAACTGGAACATTCTCTGAGAAAGTATAATGTTGTCTTACAAAAGCTTTTGTACTATGAAGACAGAAAGATGAGGAAGAAAAGAAACAGTTTTTTTTTTAAAGTACTTACTTACCAGGTGTGAAATTGTATCGAGCTGAAAATCCCATAGATTCCAGCTCTCCATCAGCAAAAAATTTAATCCATAGAAATCTTCCACTGGATTTTATTACAGGTGGATTTTGTTGTCCACAGAAACGTCCAATTATTGGAGAAAAGCCAAAAGGTCCATCACGAACTTCAATATGGTCAAATTTGCACTCCCAAGATGGCTCAATAGAGTACTTTTCATCAAAGTAAAGTTCGATGCACTGTCTTGGAGCAGCTGTAAAGAAGAAAGATTGTGTCTGGGAGGCCATTTCTTACATCCTCAGGTTGCTATTTTCTGATTCTATTTCAGATGTTATCTATACATCCTCTCTCAAACCTTACGGATGATATGCATGGAAATATAAAGAAAGCATAGGATACTATCCTACGGGATACAATTTTCAAAAAATTGTCTAAGGAGTGAACCTTAAAACCGACGATGTTGCATAAAATATTCCGATACAAGATGACCATTTTGCTGTTTTGTACAGGACTAACAAAGCACACTATTTTTATGAAAGGCTGTTAACTTGGAGTTAGAAGGTCAAGGGACACTTTTCTGTCTCTTTTCTCATATTTCTGGGAATACTCAGGTTTAAGGTCACAAATCACTTGAGAAATTGTTTGGCATAGAGTTATATTAAAGATAATCATTCAAATAATCCCAGTCATGTGTCCAGATCAGATCCAAGTGCATGTACAAAGACATTAAGAGTGATTTTTCTACAACACAAACCTGATCACATCCCTCAACCTCAGCAGCTGGACCATGATCAATGCATTCGACACGCATAATCTGTTAAGAATATCCTGCTTCCAGGACCCTATCCCCTCACAGAGAGCCTGAGCTCAGACCACTTCAAACATGTCTTGTCTTCCAAGAAAGTATGCTCCTTCACACTTTCATGGATTTTCTTTCATTCTTGAATATCTACATACCCACCATTATCTTCTCTTTACACAGGAAAGACTTACTTTAAAGAAGCCTCCTCTCTAAATCTGATCTTGAAAGACAAGAACCATATCTCACTCACCTTCTTCTCAGCGCTTAGCATAGTACTTGTCATCAAAAATTTCCCAAAAAAAGCATCTTTGAGTGAATTATAAATAAGCGTAGATTCATAAATGTTTTCACAGCTCTCTAAAGAGTCAGGGAAAGCTTCATAGGGTTGGCAACTCTACACAGCACCACATGAATGTTTTTGCTAATGTTCTTTCATTCTTCCCCTGATACGTCCAAAACAGTCCAAAATTCTGGCATCTCAGACTTACATTCAGCCAGGATACTCCAGAATGGCCATAAAGTTTGCTGAAATATCAGCATATATGTATCCTGGTTAGTAAACAGCTGTTGCCTGAAGCCTTCTGAGTGGTTCCCTGCTGCTTGGCCCTTTTCAGGCACTAAGCCCTTCTAGATACTTGAAAGTTAAGACTTAGCACAGCAGGGCCTGCTCCCTCTACGGTCAGCAACCATGCCAAATGGTGGCTGTCCACACCCCACTGCTTCTTAAATATACACTGAACATCATCCACGATGACCTAAAAAGTAAACTCTGGTATGTACGGTTTTCAAAAATTTATCTAACATTGAGACACATGATAGAACTTGGAAATTGCAGAGCTACAGAATAAAATGTAACTCTGATGCTCCCCAGGTATAAAATGAAAGATCAACAATTTAAGGACAATTCACTTTTAAAATGAATTATTTTATGAATAATCTTTAATTTCTAAAAAAGTTTCAGACTCCCACATTGAAAAGAGACACGTATAACTCATGCAAGAAAAATATTTTATCCATCACTAAAATGTATCAAAAAGGTCCACAAATGAGTAACCACGATAATGACAGATTTGAGGGAGTTTCATTGACGTGGTTTTTTTTGAAATTTCAAAGTACCCAAAGAAATGACTAACCGTGTTTTATGCTTCAAGTGTTAGCCTTAAAACAAAAAGGCAAATACTGAAAGAGTTAGACCCATCTACGTATCAGTACTAAGTATAGCACTTGCATCCATTATCGTCCTATAGTATGTATCTACCAGTTTATTTCACAAGAAATCAGTATAACAAGTTTTATGATGAAACAAACTACTGCAGATTGTAGGTTAATTTAAATAATGTATGGCTAGGGAAAGATAGAGCAATGAAGACAGTCCTTAGCTAATTTACTTAGAACTCTATCTGTCATCTGTCAACACGCGCTCACCAATTTCCCCTACTAAGAAATAATGGCCATCTAACATGAATTCACTTATCCATACCTTCATTCTTGTTATTTCATAAGTTCTGTGGCTGAGTCAACTTCTCAATGTTACTCAGGAAACATTCTGCCATTATGGCTTTTGGTAGGCAGCATTATATGTGGACAATTTATTTTCTTTTGGTCCAGAATGTTGAAGTTAATGACACACACCCAGAAATGAAACCTACATAGCTGAATTTTAGAAGGCAGTGAAGTAACTTTTTAAAACTAAGTTTGCTACGTACTTATTGTGGTAGATTTAAAAATGAGTTGATTATGGCACGCAAAAACGATCTGAAGCTATCTAAGTCTAACTCTCTCAACTTCTATTTGCTTCACCTTCAAGAATTTTTTTCACAGCTGCCTTTCCTTTTAACATTTCTGTAAGTTATATTTGATCTAACACTGAGGTTAGTTCATGAGAGGTCTCAACCACTTTGAGAATCTTCAGACGCACTGAGAACTATGAGTACTTTCACCTGGATAGTGCACATGTCTACAGAATATTTCCTCCATTTTGAGGGAATTTTTGGCCACCTGACATTCATAAAGGGATCCTCTCGTTCGTGACTGAGACCTCACCTGTATTCATCACCACAATCGGTCATACCTCTAGAAATCTGACTAATTATGTATCCCTCTTTCTCTTCTATTTTAAGTTTACCTTTCTCTACAGGATATTCATTTTAGAATTAAATATGTGCAATTGGCCCCTTTAAAAGAGAAAAAAACACCCGTCTCCACTATGCCAATGGGAGTGCCCATCGCTGTTACTAACAAACTCTTAACTGCTTCATGTAGCACATGCATTTCTGTTTTTCACCTATGTTTCTTTGCAGTGACAACTGGCACTTTGGCTACTCCCTGCTTCTCAAGACCCTGTCTGCTCTGGCTGCTGTGGCATTGGGCACCTGATTCTCCTGCCTAACTCTCTGGCTTCTACTCATTCCATTACTTTTTTCCCATACTCTGTCCATCTCTTACATGGTATTTTCCGGAAAATTTATTCTACATCTTCTTTTCTCTCATTTTAGATGAAGACACCAGGTTGCCACGGGCATTCCAATGGAATGTTACTAAAATATAATGATGCCTGGGGCTCTATCTAAGGTCAATTAAATCAGAATTCCTAGGGAAAGGCCCAGGAAGCTGCATTTTTAAAAGCAGTTGAAAAATAGTGCTCCAAATACTCTCTTGGATAATTTTATTCATATTAACAACCTCAACAACAATATCTATATTTCTGACATATACAAATACATTTTCAGCACACATCTATCTCTCCACCGAGCTAGAGCTACATGTACCCAATCTGCTTGTGGAACATCTCCATAAGCACAAACTAAACATACTATTTTTCCTTTAAATCAATTTTTTCCGTCTACATTTCTTTTCTGGGATGGCAATTCCGTCTATCTAACAAGTCATCGAGCAACAAACATTAAACAGTCCCAGGATACTGTATTCTGTAATCCCTTGATCCAGCCACTCACGATCCAGTTTTTTTTTCCTTTTTTTTTTTTTTTTTTTGAGATGGAGTCTCCCTCTGTCGCCCAGGCTGGAGTGCAGTGGCATGATCTCAGCTCACTGCAAGCTCTGCCTCCCAGGTTCACGCCATTCTCCTGACTCAGCCTCCCGAGTAGCTGGGACTACAGGCGCCGCCACCTCGCCCAGCTCATTTTTTGTATTTTTAGTAGAGACGGGGTTTCACCGTGTTAGCCAGGATGGCCTCAATCTCCTGACCTTGTGATCCGCCCGCCTCGGCCTCCCAAAGTGCTGGGATTACAGGCGTGAGCCACCGCATCTGGCTGATCCAGTTTCTTAAATACCTCTCAGTTCTTTCATGTACTCCATCACTGATGCCACTTCTTTAGTATAAGTATTTACTATGATTTACTTGGACTTTCCAATTGTTTCTTAGTTTATGTTCTTTTCCTTCAGTTACTTCATTAAAATCTCACGTTATTCCTCAACTTAAATTACTTCAATGGCACCTCACTGTCTCCAACACAATGTCCAAGATTTTATCCAGCGGGTACAGAAGGAATACCAGGTACCCCTTTGTCTAAGACTGTCTCCCTCTTCAGCCTCCCGCTGTATTTTCCTCAGATTCTGCAGAAGCCCTAGGATACACCAGGCAGGTCCCCAACCATATCATAGCTCTGAATTTCCGCACACGCTACTCTATGTAGAGAATGATGCCTTCCCTGGACGTTCTTCAGAAACGAAGGTAAGCATCTCTTCTTCCCCGTATTCTTCTCTTTGGCTTCCCCGTTGCAACTACTTTATGCTAATCCTGGGGCCCCTACAGATTGTTTACAGAAAGGGACATAGTCCCCAGAGAATATTGTTAAGTCCTACAGACAAGTAGCAAGTACCTTTTCTATCAGTCGTAAAAGGAATTTGCATCGCCAGACCTTAGGTTTTCAGTGTTATCCTTTTAATAGCATAGCTTATTGTTTTACCTTCTTACAGTGTGGTTTCTATTTCCTGAAAGTTCAACTTCAAGTACTAAGGGTGGGGGAAGGTCTTTGGCCCAATAATTACCAACAAAAATAATCATTTCTAAATAGAGATTCTTAAAATTAGGTAAACAGAAAGTCTGCTTCTTTGAAAACTCTATCAAATAAATGTGCCCCCATTTAAAAGTAATAGAAAGAGCATATATCTTTACATTAAGACAGTTTTCCCTGTGTGTGTGTGTGTGTGGAGGGGGGGTGCTCCCAAGTTTTAGGCTATTAGGTACTAACAGTTATAATACTAAAAACTTCCATCACCAGATGAAATGCTTCTACATTTTAAAAGTTGTACTTAAGAGAGAGGTGTTGGCAGGGAGCCATAGTTCATGCCTGTAATCCCAGCACTTCGGGAGGCCAAGGTGGGTAGGTCACTTGAGGTCAAGAGTTCGAGATCAGCCTGTCCAACATGGTAAAACACCGTTTCTACCAAAAATACGAAAATTAGCCAGGCATGGTGGTGTATGCCTGTAATCCCAGCTACTCAGGAGGCTGAGGCAGGAGAATCGCTGGAAATCAGGAGACTCTCGCTCAGTCTCAAAAAAAAAAAAGGTGTTTACAAGGTTAGTGTAAATGGGAAATGTTCAAAGAGAAGTCTCTTTCCAACACCATTTATCTTTCATGTTGGAAAAAAGTCATGAAAGGAAGTGTCGTAATTTACAATCCTGACCTTGACTTTAAAATGAGATGTCACTTGTCAACATAAATAAGGTAACTATCTTTCAGATTGGTGTTTAGAAAATGTAATTATAGATTGATCTTTGACATTAATATGATTTTTGTACTTTATAATATTAAAGAAAATGTAACATGCAGGTTATTCTACTAATTGCTGAGCTAAAAAAAATACTAGTTTCTCAGACTTACACATTAGTTAATATTGTGCCAACTATGCATCTATTCTATTGCATTAGAACTCTAAATCAATTAAGCCAACTGCAAAACAAACTCTTAAGTTGTTCATTTGTTTTTATTGCACCGAATTTGCTTGTTCATAACCCATTACTAAGAATTTCAATAATTAGCCTGATTCCAGATTTTACAGTTATTTGATTCACTCAGAGATATTTTTGTGCATGATCTCCAAATCAATTTTGTAATGCCTATACGCATTTCTTCATCCAAAGCACAGAGATGGCCAGGTTTTGGCTTAGTGCTCTCTTAACTCTGGCACTGTCTCCCCTTACCTTCTATGATGTAGATGCATTCCCGGTCAGGGGGATACTTGCTGGGATAGTTGGGAGAGGTAAAGATACCTCCCTCTGCATGTTTTGTCCAAGTTCCACACTGCACTGACTTCTGTGTTTCTGAGGTGGTTTGCTTTTCTGTTTTTTTAAAAAAAAAAAAGTGTTTTAAAAGAGCCATCATCCAATTTTCTATTACACTAAAATAGAGAGGACATTCTTATAATATCCATTAGTAAATTAATTTTTACATGTTGTCTTAGCCAAACCAATCAATTATACACATTATAACAGGTTCAGATATTCTGGAATATTAAGAGTAGAAGGAAAATAAGAAAATACAAAATAATTTGAGGTCTTCCACTAGATTTTTCTAAGTAAACACACCTGTTCCTTTCTTGGTTGCCCCAGACAAATGGAGGATGATTAAACTTGCTACAACTGAAACAGAAAAGAAAAATTAGAGTTAAAATACACTGAAATGATCAAATCCCATAAAAACATAACATAATTTCAAGATAAAATATCAAAGCTGATGAACTGTATCATTGTTAACTGTTAGAAGTTGATTCAGAACTTACAAAAACCAATTTGAAATGTACAAATCAGGAAACCTTGGGACTCCCTTAAGGAAGTAATGCAAGTTAAGAATGGATGAGACCCAAACTCCTAAGGCAAATACATCGTTCACTCTAAAGGCAACATGACAATTTATTCATGTCACACACAGTACAGTGGGACTTCAGGAGTCACACTGTATCTGAACTGCCCTTAGGGAATGGCTCTGCTAGCATCTCTGAATGAAGAGAGGGGCCAGAAGGTAAAAAGGAGGAAAAGGAGAGGCAAACGATGAGAACAGCTCCATGACTGTTCCTGACACACTGCAGTGTGGCTGTATTTTAGAAAATAAATACTTAGACAAATCCTACAGGCTGTGGGGGAGGGGAACAAGCAAGAAACAGATTAATGTGGATTGTGGGCATTAAGCAGCATTACTAGAATGTTGCCCTACAAAAATGTTCTGAACCTCCAAGTAACCCCATCCCTCAGCACTTTCTAAGCTGTGAAATTAATCTCTTCTAACTTTAACTTGATTTAATACCAAATCAATCTATAGAAATTGATTATTAATTTGAGAAAGGTGATTTCCAAAAGCATTATATTGAGTCAGGTTTCCAGTGTCAAAGAGACTCTGATCTGTAACTTAACAGTAAATCTGCAATGCCATTATAATCTAAATTTGTTTTACTTCCATATTCTTGATCTAATCAACATTTTTACAAGATGAAACACTAGCAAAATAGTAAGTAAGCTAGTCTTCATAATTTGATTTTTCTATTTTATTTTTCTTATTCATTTTGTTGTCCGATGACATAAAAGGTACATGTTTTCATATTTTCACTTAAAATGAATTGGGGGGAGAGCACAATTCACAAATATTTCCTGAATTAAAGTTCCTCACAGGCTTATACATTTATACTTACACATTATTATAAGAAAGGTATCAACGTCTTGATATTAATATTTAAAATATTATAAACTGTGTTACTTTATGCTCTAGTCAGTTCATTTGCATTTTAAATTAAGGCACTGGCTGCTATTGTTACTGTGTGTTTCCACAGGGGAAAAAAAAAAAAATTTAATTTCTCGTGCGTCTGCTCACACCCAGAACACACAGGTAAACATCCTTCGGCATCAGGATGTGTATTTGTTTACTCCGCTCTTCCTGTTT
This sequence comes from Rhinopithecus bieti, assembly GCF_001698545.2. Lineage (NCBI taxonomy): Eukaryota > Metazoa > Chordata > Mammalia > Primates > Cercopithecidae > Rhinopithecus > Rhinopithecus bieti. Next base: position 999,829 of record NW_016816262.1, read on the forward strand.
CGGTGAAATCACATTATAGACCATGTACTGTGTTTAACTCATCAGCAAAACCCTCTCTTAACTGCGTGGCTCGCGACCAACACTCTCATCTTTGCTTAGTAATGATAAATTTCCACCACACATTTTCTTTTACTGCCTTTTACTCGATGACTCGTGATACTATTTTCCTCTCATTCCTTCCCACCTCTACACTGCCCGCGTTACCACACACCCATAAAGCGACAACAGCGGTCTCCGGGCGGAAAGGGGTGGAGGCTGACCCTCGCCCTTCCCTCCAGCGCCGGCTTCAGGTGTGCCTTCTGCTACCTCCTGGACTGCGAACAGGGAGCCTCCGAGCTCCGAGAGCCCCTGGAAGAGGAAGACTCCTCTCACCCCACTAGGTATCATCTGCTCTCTCCCGCTTTCCACCTGCGCCCTCGCTGGGGCCAATCTCTGCCGCACGTGTGCATCCCTGAACTGTACGCTATTCTCCACCCCCGGGGGATTCCTGCGCACGGAAAGCCAGTTCTCCCCGGCAGGTTGTGGGATCGGGCGACGGCTGACCGCGCGCCGCCCCCACGCCCGGTTCCACGATGCTGCAATACAGAAAGTTTACGTCGGCCCCAACCCGCGCGGGACTGCAGGGTCCGCCGGAGCGCGGCGCAGAGGCTTTTCCTGCGCGTTCGGCCGCTGGCAAGGGGCGGGAGGGCTGGCTCCGGGAGCGCACGGGCGCGGCGGGCAGGGTACTCACTGTGAAGCACGCTGCGCCCATGGATCATGTCTGTGCGTTACACCAGAGGCTCCGGGCTCCACTAATTCCATTTAGAGACGGGAAGACTTCCAGTGGCGGGGGGAGGACAGGGTCGAGAGGTGTTAAAGACGCAAAGCAAGAACGAAATAAAGGGGGGCCGAGAGGGAGACCAAAAGGAAGGGGGAGCTCCGAGCCCACGCTGCAGCCAGATCCGGATGAGTCCGTCCTCCGCCCCGGGCGGGCTCTCGCTCTCGCTGGCCCTCAGCGCCGCGCAGCCAGCAGCATCCCCACCGTGACGCTCGCATCACACCCGGGCGCCGGCCGCCACCATCCGCGCCGCCGCCGTCAGGACCCTCCTCCCGGGCATCGTCGCCGCCGCAGGGTCGGGAGGACACGGCGCGAGGCAGGCGGCGAGCGCGGGGCGAGCCCCGGGACGCCCCCGAGCCGGGGCCGGGGAGCGGGCGCAGCGAGGTGGGGGCCAGTCCAGACCGACGGCAGCGACGGAGCGGGCTGCGGCGGCGGCAGGGATGGCTCAGTCCCCAGTCTCAGACGCGCCGCGCAGCAGGTCGGAGCAGCCTCCCCGGGAGGATGTCCAGCGGCAGCGCTCCTCGCTCCAGCCCTTGGGGATCTTCCGCTGAGGCATTGAAGGCAGGAGGAAGGGGTCCGTCATCGGCTCGCCGGGCTGCGCGCCACCTCTGCGATCTTGCGGAAAGAGGAGCAGGCGGGTGGGCGTCTGGGAGGCGGGCTGGAGGGCGGTGCAGGGGAGCGGGGTTAGT
>NW_016816262.1:1001744-1077772 GCF_001698545.2 Rhinopithecus bieti
CGGGGAGGGGGGGCGGGGAAGGGAGGGAGGAGGAAGGAGCCGGAAGAGGGCAGAGTTACCAAATGGGCGCCTTAGTCATGGCTTGGGGCTCCGCGACCCTCCTGGAAGCCCGGAGCCTGGGTGGGATAGCGACGCTGCGCCCAGCCGGCGCCCCGGGGCTGGTGCGCGGCGGAATGGGGCCGCGGCGGCGGCGGCGGCAGCAAGGACAACCGAAGCGCGCGGATCTGGGGGAGGGGCGGGGAGGGGGTGAGGACCCGGCTGGGATCCGCGGCTCGGCCCGCCAGGGCGCAGAGAGAGGATGCATCCGCAAATCCCGAGCCGGATCCTCGTGCCGGACGGAAGGCGTAGAAGCTGGAGGGGCCTTCGTGTGAAAATCCCTTGTGGGGTTTGGTGTTTCACTTTTTAAAGGTTAGACCTTGCGGGCTCTGTGCCTCCCACCCCTTGTTTTCCATCCGCGTAAAGGAACTGGGCGCCCGGTCTCCTCTCCCCGGGACGCAGGTTTCGCCGCGGACTCCGCGCTCAGCTTGGGAGACACGGCAGGGGCGCGCCCCAGGGAAAGGCGGCGGTAAAAGTTTCGCGGCTGAGCACCCGGCCTGATGCCGAGTGCCCCCCACCAAATTGCTCCTGCAAAGACGCAGGCTTCTTGCAATTAACCCCCCCCCCCACCTCGAGGTGTTTAAAACCACCCCAAGGCACACTCGGACCCCCGTTCCCTCGCTCCACTTTCCTCTGCAGGCGCGCGCGGCGCGTTAAAGTCTGAGAGACGAGTTGCGAGGAAACAGCACCGGAAGAGCCCGGGCTTGTACAATGCGAAGCAATGAATACGAAATAACTGCAACCGCGAGGCAGCGCCGGGAAGGGCTGGAGCGTGCGGGCGTGCGGGGAGTCCCTCCCTGGGCGCCGCAACGGCACGTCCTCCCTTTCCCGGCTCCGTCCCGCCCTCCCTCCTCGGCCTCTGCGGACGCGGCCCACGCAGACCACAGCCGAGCTCGCCGGACCCCGCGACTACGAAGGCCATCCCGTCCGGTCACGCACACCCGCGCCGCGGCTGGGGCTCGGGCTGGGGACTGTGGCGGCGAAGAAGCCGTGGTAGGAAGAGCTAATGGCAATGGCGGGGTCGCCGGGGGGCGGGGAGTCAGCAGCAGACGCTGAGCTGTGAAGACTAGGGTGGCCCCGAAAGGCCGCGGAAAGGAGAAAGGGCCACGAGAAGAGTCCGGCCAGCGCTCGAGGCTGGGGCGCTGCCTCCCTGCTCTGGCCCGGCCTCGGCTTCCCGGCACCTGCTGCTGGGGCGCCCACGTGCGCGCTGGGCGTGCGGTGCTCGTCGCGGTCGGTCCTGCCCACGCCTAGCGCAGCGGCTGTGAGCCGGTGGAGGTCTCCTGCCAGTAAGTTGGGATGAGGGACGATGAGGTGACCCCCAAGTCTGGAAAGGATTCAGAGACTCATACGCGCCCCCAGGCCTCCTACCACCACACCAAGCTGCTGGTTCCTCGATTTCCAGGGTGGGGTAAAGTGACCGAGCAGAGGGGTTGGTGTGTGTGTGTGTGTGTGTGCGCGCGCATAGACGCGCGCGCGTGTGTTGTGCATCCGTTTAATGAAAGGTGGGTCATGGGTCAACCCGGGAGTGGAGCGAGATGGAGACGTAAAGAGAGAGAGGTGAGAGAAGGGGGAAGACATGGACCGGATAAGAGATAGAAAAAGGGGAAGAGAGGACAGACAGAGAAGGGAGAGAGAAAGAAAGGAGAGAGAGGAAAGGGAGAAGAGCAGGGAGAGAAAAGAGAGACAGGAGAGAAAAGGAGGGGACAGAAGAGTGGGGAGACGAGAAAAGAAAGAAGGTGTGGGGACAGAAGAAATGGGGGAGAGAGGGAAGAGGACATAGAGGCTGCGCGCTCTGAATACGCCAAGTCCAGCAGAGTTGGAGGCCTGTGAGAGGAGCTGCAAGCTTGAGCAAAGGGCGAGAGGTGAGCGGATAAAGGGAGATTGGTGAGTATCCGCTCACGCACCTACTTGTAAAAGGATCTAGGGGAAACACGCAGACGGTCCCGCGGGAGTCCTGTGACCCACGTGAGGTGCTCGTGCCAGCGCAGGGTGAGGTGGTGGACAACGTTGGTCCTGGACTTGAGGAAGAAGTTCTCCAGCCTAAGGAAGCAAAAGCGTTCAAAGATCAGTGAGGCCGCGTCACAGAGGGATATGCAGATGACAGAATGCCTGGAAAATGCACCTCTATAGAGGAGAGGGTGGGGGTCTTGCCAAAGGACCAGTCACAAGAGTTGACAGTTGAATATTGGAATCTTCCTTATGGTTGGATGGCGCTTTCTTTACATCCAAAATATGCGTTATTCGTGAAAATGACGCAGTTCTACAAAGTGGCAACATTTAAAATTATTTATAGAGAGTTACTGCATTTCTCAATCACAGTTGGAAGGCAGACAAAAAAAAAAAAAAAAAAAACTTGGTTTTACGATAAATGCTCTCATTCACCTACCCTCTTCTGTCCTCTGCCCAGATCAGTTTCCCAGGACACAGATTTTGTAACCTGCCAAGGAAGTGGCTACCTTGCTAGACAGGTAGTCCTTTTATCAAGAGACAGGAAATTAGTAAGGAAATCATAGGGAAGGTGAAAGTGTCCTAACCTTTTGTCCATGCCTGTATTTGAAGTGGCCTCTATTTTATTTCTTTCTTTTTTTTTCCTTAGAATTAAAGGCTGGAGGGCAGTGGCTGGATCACAGCTTGCTGCAGCCTCAACTTCCTGGGCTCAACTGAGCTTCCTACGTCAGCCTCTGAAGTAACTGGGACTACATGCACAGGCCATCATGCCTGGCTAATTCTTTTATTTTATATATTTTTAGAGAGGGGGTCTAGCCATGTTACCCAGGCTGTTCTCAATCTCCTGGCCAAAAGGGATCCTCTGGCTTCTCGCTGATCTTTTTAATGTCCAGTGCTTTCTTGGGCAGTGCGTGGGGCTGAGGCATTAAATTTTGCTGAAACCTCAGTGCTGAGGGAGTGAGTGCGCACATTCTGGACCTAGGACAGGCAAGAGGCCTGGCTGGCTCAGGTGCTCTGATAATCAACCAAGAGACTGGGCCAAAACAGATGGTGGGGACCTTGCTGCACCATCCTACTGCTCCCAGGCTGCAGGTGCAACATCGTTATTGATGATTCCATTCATTTCTCTTCATACACACACATACACACTCTTCGCCATCCATGACATCCTGTTTACTTGGCAAGCTGCCTTCTCATTTTTAAGTTCCAGAATCCACACTTGCTGAGTAATGCTACCTCCCTAATAGGGACCCATAAGATTTTTCTTTCTGAGAAAAACCAACATATGGGAAAAGTTCAGTTTCTCCAAGAAAAGGTTGTGCACACATATGGTCAAATTACAAGATGTCGTTATTTTGAAAGGGAGAGCATATAAACTGATAGCTTTTGTGAGTTGAGTGCGCCATCCTGGAAGATGGTGCTTTGTCGCAGTTCCCCAAGGTTAGCATTGAAATAGTGACTACTATAGAAGATGGTGCAGAATTAAAGCCACTTGAACCCAAAGAAGGTGTCATTGGTAAGCTGGTTTTATTTTTTAGCTTGCACCTTCCTAACAATGAAAGATTAGAAGGACTTCCAAAATCCTAAAAAGAATTGGTGTAGGATACATGCCATTCCAATTCAAATGCACATAGTATTTGTCTACATATATGTACTTCTCTATAGAAAAAAATAAAACTATAGGTCTACCAGGGCTCCTTTGTTAATTAAGCTCCAGTACTAGTATATCTTAAAAGTTGTCTATCAGTGAAAGAGGTGATGCTACAAAAAAGAACTCAAATATAGTAGTGCTACTGACACATCCATATTACAGTAATATTTTTTGATTTTACACAACAATTTATTTACATGATTATGAAGTGTAAAGATTTTGTATTTAAAATATATGTCATAATATAGTTTCTCAAAAACAAGTAATTTGCTGGTAATTATAGGAATGTTTTTTGAAAATTATCTGAAATACTCTAACATGAAGCTGATTTTAAGCAATATTGAAGAAGCTCTCTTCAGCAATCTATAGGTGTATCCTAACACAGTAGAAAGTCTCCGGCCGGGCGCGGTGGCTCACACCTGTAATCCCAGCACTTTGGGAGGCCGAGGTGGGTGGATCACAAAGTCAGGAGATCAAGACCATCCTGGCTAACATGGCGAAACCTCGTCTCTACTAAAAAAAATACGAAAAATTAGCCGGGCGAGGTGGCGGGCGCCTGTAGTCCCAGCTACTCGGGAGGCTGAGGCAGGAGAATGCCGTGAACCCAGGAGGCGGAGCTTACAGTGAGCCAAGATCGCGCCACTGCACTCCAGCCTGGGCGACAGAGCAAGACTCCGTCTCAAAAAAAAAGAAAAGAAAAAAGAAAGTCTTCATGAAATAGAAGGCATGTCAAAATCTCTGAAATCTTACATTTAAACCAAGCAGGACATTTTATGATCACCACTAGGGACAAATAAAATATGGTTTTGTTAGAAGTACAAATGTATTGTATTCTTAGACAGCACAAGAATATTAGCCTCTTGTGGGAAAGAACTTTCATAGCACTTCCTTAACCAGTTATTTAATAGCACTTTCAGATACATGATCCATCAATCCGTATCAAAATTTCAGAAAAAAATTATTTTCATTTTGATTGATATTTACTTTGCAGTGTATGATATTTACTTCGCAGTGATATTTACTTTGCAGTGTATACAAAATCAATTATTTTTATAATCACTTGACTAATTATAAGATCATCCTCTATAAATCAATATAAACTTCAGGAACATTTATGAAGATATACCCCAAGATTGAAAGTGTAAAGGCTCCGTACAGAAGCCACCTTCTTTCTATAAGTATTGTACTACCAAGTCCACTCACTGCTATTTCAGGGAAAAAAACAAGTTTCCATTCCTAGAGGACGGCATATTTGGAAAATATAAAGCTAAACTAAAGGGTAAATCTGCATATTCCATGTCAAAATAACCATTAATAAGTACAGACAAAATGTTATTTCAGTGTGCTAAATCAGGTATGTGAAAGTTTCTTATGAGTTAGACATACTGTGTGTGTGTGTTTTGAAGTCTCGCCCTGTTGCTCAGGCTGGAATGAGGTGGCACGATCTCAGCTCACTGCAACCTCTGCCCCCTGGGTTCAAGCCTGCCTCAGCCTCCAGAGTAGCTGGGATTACAGGTGTGTGCCTCCACGCCTGCCTAATTTTTTTAATGTTTTTAGTAGAAACAGGGTTTTGCCATGTTGGCCATGCTGGTCTCAAACTCCTACCATCAGGTGATCAGCCCCCCTTGGCCTCCCAAAGTGCTGAGATTACAGATGTGAACCGCAGCGCCCAGCCTTTTTTCATAATTATGTAAGTTAATAGCATCACATAAACTTAATAGCTTTGACTGTTTAGCACATACTTTAATCTTATTATGATTTATTATTATGCGGATTTGGAAACTAACAAAAGCCATGATTTGCTTGGTGAAAGTAACCCTGGATGTTAAGGTGGGACTTAACATCCAGGATTTATCTGGCTTAAATACATTTTGAGGAGAGTACCAAGCTTTTGTGTATAAAGGGAAATGTTAAATGAAAATCTTCCTTTTTTTAAATACTAACTACCTGATTTTATTCTTCCTTTGAGTGTCCATTCTCTGTTATAATTAATATGGTATAAGGAAATGTCCTACCATGTTTCCATTTACATTTGCAAGACAAAAAATGAAACATAAAATAACTTCGTTCTCAGTTTTAGATTAGATAAATTTACAAATAATGTATTTTCAGAAAGTAGTAATATATATAGCAGCAGAATTTTTGCCAAATAGTTATAGTTACAATAATTTTCAAAATTAAGGCAAAATATATTTTACTTTTAGTAAATTATTATTTAAAACATTCTCTAAAATAGTTTTATAATTGATATGTGCAGTCAATTTTTGGTATTTTATATATATATATATATATATTTCTTTTCTTTTTTCTTTTTTTGAGACAGAGTCTTGCTCTGTCACCCAGGCTGGAGTGCAGCAGCATGATCTCGGCTCACTGCAACCTCCACCTCCCGGGTTCCAGTGATTCTCCTGCCTCAGCCTCCCAAGTAGCTGGCACGCACCACCACACCTGACTACTTTTTGTATTTTTAGTAAAAATGGGGTTTCACCATATTGGTCAGGCTGGTCTTGAACTCCTGATCTCAGGTGATCCACCTGCCTCGGCTTCCCAAAGTGCTGGGATTACAGGTGTGAACCACAGGCAATCGCTAATTCACCACAATTTCCAACACCCTCACCCACTCCCTGACACTATGTAGGAAATATCCGGCTAGGCACAATGGCTCATGTCTGTAATCCCAGCACTTTGGGAGGCCGAGGTGGGTGAATCACCTGAGGTCAGGAGTTTAAGACCAGCCTGGCTAACATGGTAAAACCCTGTCTCTACTAAAAATACAAAAATTAGCTAGGTGTGGTGGTGCATGCCTGTAGTCCCAGCTACTTGGAAGGCTGTGGCAGGCAAATCGCTTAAACCTGGGAGGTAGAGGTTGCAGTGAGCCGAGACCATGCAGCGTGGGCAACAGAGTGAGACTCCGTCTCAGAAAAAAAAACAAAAAAAGGAAATATCCACACTACTTTCCATTTCATTTGCACGAATATGAAGTTTTGCATCTCTATCAACACTCTTAAGACACCAGTTTTTACTAAATAGGACACAGGATATAGTTGTGATTTGTTAGGTCTTACTTGCCCTGCCTCTGTATGTATTTCAGTTGCAATCCTGGATCTTACTGTATCTTATCATTCTTTAAATGAAGAAAATGAGGCCAAAAGAAGTGCAGTGATTTCTGTAATGCCACTTTTTTTTTGATAACTGCATAACTGACAGAATCCAGGACTTTCTACCTTATTGGGGGTGTGGGGGTGGGGGGGGAAACTACTTAGATTGTTTCACCTGAGTTCAAGGGAAAGCCCTCATTCTTTCTGCAGGTTACCAGTCACTCACTCCTAGCCAGAGCGTGAGTGCCTCGAGGTCACTGCCAAATGTAATAAGCCGTATGAGGGTTCATCCCAAAACAAAAAGAAAAAAATATATAAAAAAGGCAATTATCAGGGAAAAATAAAGCAAGTTCATTGTAGGGAACTGCACAGGGATCAGAAATCCCATGGCATGCAGAAGGTAAAAATGAGAGACAGCAGAGATTATCGAGTTATTGCAAAGACTTACTGGAATCACACACATTTATAGACACACATGCAGTATAAGGAGAGCAGGTGGGTAGAAAGGGAATATAATATCCTAGCTGAATGATAATAACTTGACCTCCTAGAAAAGCGACAGTTCCTTAATATGACTTTTACAGTGTTAAACCATGATGTGTAGAAGTTAAGAGCATTGAAGTCAAGAACATTTTGTTTGAATACCAGGTCTATCAATTACAAGGTGTATAATAATTACTTAAACTTTCTTAGCCTATGCGCTCTCCTCTGTAAGACAGTCCTAATAACACATAGGACTATTTAAGAGTTTAAATGGGAAGACATCAAAAGCACTGAGCACAGTGGCAGCATATATAAATAAATATTTCAATGTTTTGTTAACACTGTCAGTACTGCCCGTTATTGTGAACAGCAGCATATGGAAGCTGTTCCATGCAAGCCTAGAGATGGCAATACCCATATCTATAAGTGTACCTAGAGCTATGCAGGTACCTATACCTACTTCGATATCTATGTCTACTCCTATATTTATATTTATGTCTGTATCTGCATCACCACGCATATGTCTTTTATAGTTTAATACAGCAATGCTGATAGAAACCTAAGTCAAGAAAGGTTCATATGCATCAAAGCCGAGCTCAATAACCAATACGAAAAAACGGGAAAATCTCTGTAGGATACAGAAGATTCGTGTGGTTGGTGGAGGAAACTGGAGAAGGCTAAGGGCTGTAAGTGGGGACGTTCTGTGAGATAGTTCTGTAATAATGCCATCTCAGAGTGAGAAGGGGAAAGCAAGAACAAGAAAGGAAAAGGAATATTTCAACTTAATGATATTTCATAATATAATTATACAATATCATAAGACTTCAAAACAAAAACAGGTATAGAGGACTAAATAGACTTTTGAACAAAAAATACACAACTAGAATCACGATAATAATATTTAATAAAATTGAAGACAAAAATTCTTAAAGATTATGGAGAGAAAGAAGATGGTAATAGCAAAACAACAGATTATTTCAGGAAAGAGCAAGAATTAGATTGACAGCAGTCTTGGAAAAATGACATTGGGCACAGAGTGAATGGAACTGTACTGTCAAAGTGTTAAAGAAAAACTTTTTAACCTAGTATTTATTTATTTGCCTGTAAACTGTTGCTTAAAGTTTAAAATAAAGATATTTTAACATACTCAATTTTTAAAAATACTTAGATGATGTATTATAGCAAGAAGAATGATGACTTCAGGAGGATATTGCAATATCGAAGTAAAGATGAGTAAAGTCTTATGAAAATTCATTGTCTAAATAACTGATATATATTATGAGGGGTAAGATGGGAAGAAAATAGGGAGATGTGTTGTAAATTTCTTTTCTTGCTTGGATAAAAAAGGTAGATATTCACTATCACTAGTTACTGGAAAAGAGTGTTAGTATAGCTGTATGTAAGTAAGTTAGGTAACTGCTATAAGAATAAAACAGAATATTACATGTTCATGTTGGCTAAAGAAAACCTGTCCAACGGAATATGCCAGTAATAATAATAATAATAATAATAATAAATGAAGCACAAAAGCAAAATAAAATTTAAAAAAATAAAAGTATAGTGGCAGAAAACATGAAAAAAATGATAGAAATAATCATAAAACTATATGGGTTAAAGGTTTCAGTGAGAAGAGAAAATATTTCTGATTAGATATCAACTAAAATAAAATTCATGAACGTGTGTAAAGGATATATTTAACACAATTTATAGATTTATTGAAAATATGTGACTGGGAAAAGATTTTCAAGTCAAATAAGTATGCTGAGATGACAATTATATACTAGACAAATAGCATCAAAGCAAGACAATTATAAGAAAAAAATTTTGTTGTATACTATTAGGGAAAAAAAATAGTCAACTTGATATAATTGTCCCAAACACATACACAGATAAAGTTTAGCCTCAAATTATTTTAGAGTGAAAATAACAAACATTATGTTAAATAATAATTGTAATTGGAAATTTTTAACACAATCTTCTCAGAAACTGATTAAAACATTTTAAAATGAGCAGATATTAAGAACTTATGAATAAAAGTCAGCTTATTTTAGACAAGTATGAATTTAAAGTCAACAAAAATACATTTTAAACTCTTATAAAACATTTATTTAAAATAAATATATTATTGGCAAAAAATATAAGCTCAAAAAGTTAACATACAGATATCCTATGAGATATAATAATATTAAAACCTGATATCCTACAGATTATATCCTATGAGATATAATAATATTAAAACCTGATATCCAAAGTACAGCTTAATGTCACGTCTGAAAATTAAACAATGCTTACAACAATAATACAGTTATTTAATATATGGTTCTTAGATCAAATAAGAAATTATGAAAGTTTACTATGTATAGTTTAATGACATGTAATAACAAATATCTAAATCTATGATCAACAGATGTCTAAATCTGTGGCGTGTTATAAAGTAATGTTTAGAAGAAAACTTTCAGTTTTTAATAGAACAGCCTAATACTTGGTATAGAACAACATAGTAAACTCAAGAAAAGGAAAATGCATAAATTAGTAGAAATCGATTAAGCAGACTAACAATATTTTTTAAAAGTAAATTCTAGTTATTTGGAAAAAAATATTAGCCAGATAAACTTCTATCCAGATGATCAGGAGCAATAAAAAAATAGAAGTCCTACCAACAACATAAAGAATGAAATGCAGAGAAAATAGAGATAAAAACAGAGTAGAGAATATGACCACCTGCATGTAAACCAATGTGAAAACCAGAATGAAATGGATAAAATTATTTTTAGAAAAACTATAGAGTGCAAACATTTCTGAAGAAAATAAAAGAGTTTATTGATATGTCCATAACCATAAATAAATGGAATTGCTGATTCTGCTCACTACCTCTCACTCCACCAAAATAAATACCTAAATGAGTGATTGCAGGCTGACTGAATGGATGAATACACAAATGAATTAGTCTCTGGGTAAAAAAAAAAAAATTGCATCTAAAAAGATATTACATCTAAAGTTTATGACACGTTGTACCTCTAAGGAGGTGATAATCCACTTTGCCTGCAAGGTGTTCCAGAAAATTTTGTAAAAAGAGAAAAAACTATAACACTAGTTTCAAGAAGCTCGTATAGCCTTGGAATCAAAATGAGATGCACTGAACTCTGGTGTTGTGTCCAGCATTATTACCCTCCTGGGCCTATGTCAAGGCCCATTGACCCGATCTCCAATGACCTGCAACTGCAGACATTTTCTAAGGGCTTCTTCTGGCTGCTGGAGCCCGCTTTGCTCAGCCTCACAGCAGGGAGAAATGCCAGCAACCTTCAAACAATGACTGCTGGGGTTTTGTCTCCCTCACCCATCACGTAGTGCAATTATGAAGTGCAGGCCTCCAGAGTTTCCAGCAGGGTGACGGACTAGTTTTGCGCAGTTGTGATGTGCTTGACAACAAAGAGTTGCATGGCTATCTTCCTGTCCTGGTCTTAGTTCCCAATACTCTACTAGTATATTCTGGAAGAACCTCTGAAATAACTATACTTACATTCTTATCCCGGGGTTTTTGTCATTGTTTTTCTGTTTTGTTTTTCTTGGGAAAGGCAATTGGTACCCAAGGTGTTCCCAGGATGGAGATTCCCAGACTGGATGCTGGATGTGGACATCTTCCTGCCTGTAAACAGCAGGCATTCTATGAACGGGGGTTATCGGAACAGCAGTGCCCTGACCCCTGGCATGTCATCCCATCACAATTGCTAAGGCTTTTGCCTGTGGAAAACTGGGATAGAAAATAGAACAGTGTGCCCTGGTTTATGTCTTATCTCTGGTGTTTCTATATTAAAGTCGGACTCTGATAGGGAAGAAGTAGGACGTTAAGACCTGGGGTGGAGACTCCAGGGTGGCTGTGCTTGAGAATGTTGAACATTCAGGTTCCCCTAAGCCCTTTGGATCAGCACAAGTGTCTCATCTACACCTGCTGGAGAATAGCAGCCTCCCCTCCTCTCAAACCCGGTAATTCCCCGCCCTAAGGCAAAAGCCATACGGGATAATATATACTTGCTGTCTTGAAGATCTGACCTCACCTCCCTTAATTGATTCTAAACCAATTACGAGGTTCAAGTCTCAGCATGTCCTTACTGGGGAAATTCTGTTTCTGTCTAGGGAAGAAATGAAGATTATTAGCAGAACCTGAGAATGGATCTTGCGGGTGCTATATGCCTTCAAAACCAGCATCTCTAGGAGATTCACTGAGAGCCATTATTTTCTTGAAGTTTCAAGGAAACCTTCCAGTAGTTTAATAGTAGTTTATTGTTAGTGCTTTTGTACTTTGTCCTTGCCAAATTCAATCCTGAGTCAGGCAAGTTCTCCAACATCAAAAATATCTTACTGGTACCTATATTTTGTCCCCACCACCCCTGTATCCCAGTCTGGTAACTGCCTTTATATCTAGGTTTTGCTATTAATAGTAATTCTGTTACTATCAAGTTGAGTTCAGAAATAAGAAAATATAACTAGTCATACTTTCTCACACTGAACACATAGTTTATTATATTCACACACGGTTTTCTCCTTTTGCCCCACAAAACAATGTTCAAAGTTCAATGAGACATTCCTCATAAAATTTAGATAGCTAGCATGGCAATTCCACTTGAAAGCTTATATACAATCTGAAAATTGTCTCCACTTTAAAAATGGGAAAATATTTGTAACGTATTACAGCTATAGAAGTTTATAGTACATGTTAGAGAAGACTCTCAAGAATTCTGGGTGATGGTCAGACTAATGCCCAACACATCATTTATGGAAATCTGTGGTCATAACACTCACCTTAGTGAGTAGATATTTATCTTTTGTTATTATATCTATTTGTTGTATCTATTATATCTATTTGTTATTATTTCTCCTGAATTATTTTTCAAGTGACAGTCATCCAGGGAAGAACAAAGCTCATATATCAAGGATTTTTTTTATGTCTTTTCAATATAATTCTGTATTGAATAAACAGAGAGTAAATTTGTAAGGAAATGAAAGAATGTTGGTGATATGGTTTGGCTCTGTGTCCCCACTCAAATCTCAACTCAAATTGTAAACCCCATGCACATGTCGAGGGAGGATCCTGGTGGGAGGTGATTGGCTCATGGAATCCATTTCCCCGATGCTGTTCTCGTGATAGTGAGGGAGTTCTCACAAGTTCTGATGGTTTAAGCATGGAAGTTTATCCTGAGGTCTCCTTCCTGCTGGTATGTTAGGCGTGCCTTGCTTCCCCTTCACATTCCGCCATGATTATACATTTCCTGAGGCTTCCCAAGCCATGCGGAACTGTGAGTCAATTAAACCTCTTTTCTTTATAAATTAACCAGTCTCTGGTATTTATAGCAGTGTGAAAATGAACTTATGCAGTTGGGTTAACTCATGTAGAGTCAGTGTGCTGTACAAAAATACACTTCTTATACAGTCACAGAATATGTTTTGCGCAACCAAGGCCAACTTAAATAGGAATACTAATAGTAGAGATTACTTTTTTTAAAAAAAGTATTTTTTTCTGATAATTTAGGTCTGTAAAACAGGAAAAAGGATCAAATAAATGAAAATATAGATGTAAAGATAGATAATTGATAGATGATAGATGTGGAGAGACAAAGAGCTAGTAAATAATCATATGTTGGAATTTAATACCTTATTTGTCTAGCATTTACTAAGTACCATCCCATCCATGTTTATGAAATAAAGGTTTTACCTTTACTTAGGAAACTTATGTATTACTTTAAAAAAAAAGAAAAGAAACATGTTCTTACTCTTTCACCTAGGCTGGAGTGTAGTGATGTGATCATAGCTCACCGCTTCTGCCTTCCTAATAGCTGAGACTACAGGTGTACACCACCATGCCCAGCTTACGTTACTTTAAAGGTAAAATGCATTGTTCTTGTTACCCTCTGCAATAAGAATTTTTTATTATGTATTCTTAATATATACCTTTGACTCATATTCTTTTATTTTAGGCATACGACTCAGGATTCGTAACTACATATACATGGATAGAAGTGCATGAACAGAAAATCTGCTCTTCTGGAATACCAAATGCAAAATTAAAGTCACTACAAGCAGAATTTGGAGAAAACAAATAAAAGATGCAATATAGTTTTAAAATCATTGTTAAACTATAATGAGCCTGTACTTTGCTTAAACAATAAAACATCTTTGATTTATACTGAATTTTGTTTTATTTGGATCAACTAATGTGAAACATCTTGAAAATGTCTTCTGCATCATTTTGGTTTTATTATGGTGAAACTCCCATTTATGTAATGCCACTTATATACAAAACTGTGCTTCCCTAAGGGGATCCCCTTAATAGAAACACCAAAACTCATTCAACTCTTGTCCTTTGTAGTAGTTATTTAATTAGCTTTTCTATGCTATACGTTCTAGGGATATCTGAACTTACGAAATTTATCAATTCTTCTTACAATTACGATCCTCAGTATAACTCAGCATAAGTCTGACTGTGCTTCTGAAGTCAGTTAGTTTATTTATTGTTATCCATGCTTAGGTGGAGAGAGAATTTCCAGTTGCCTGATTACTCTGTGAGGTAAGAATTTGTTAGCAACT
This sequence comes from Rhinopithecus bieti, assembly GCF_001698545.2. Lineage (NCBI taxonomy): Eukaryota > Metazoa > Chordata > Mammalia > Primates > Cercopithecidae > Rhinopithecus > Rhinopithecus bieti. The sequence goes on from NW_016816262.1 coordinate 1,015,602, forward strand.
CTCTCAGGTCATCTTTTTAAATAAGTCTTAAGAGTACATCAGAGAAAAATAGATAGCATGAAATCCGATTTGGCTGTTCTTCGTTGTAGAAAACTCCATTTGATAAAGAAAGCTAAGACATACACATTGACACACAACAAAGCTTACTAAATTTATCAATAGAATAAAACATGAAATCAATAGAAGTCAAACTCATCAAATTATTTTTCTCATTTAGACTCATCTTGACATAAAACAAATGGATCATGACACATCCCAAGAGAGACTTAAGGTAGAGAGCACAGGGGAATAATTTTCTTAGAAGGGAGTCTATGGGGATGCCAGTTTTCAAGGATCACGGTATTTTATTACATGTTTCTGTAACTTTCAAAAATTTATAAATTCCATAACTGGTAGATATACCTACCCCACTTTAAACATACGGGTACAATGAGTTAAAGATAACAAAGTGAAACAGGAAGATGTTTTAAGTGATCAGAATAGCTTAATAATCTATCCTAAGTGAGTGAATACAATTCTTGATAAATTGTCCCAAGAGGTGCTGGTCTATGCCCTTTAAAAAAAAAACCTTTGTTTTCATTAAATTATAGATAAATTCATATGTTGGTTTTATTCTAAATTGAAGAATTAAGTGTCTAACAGATTTCTGATTAAACATGCAAGGGATGGGTATATTTAGTAACTTTTTAAAAATAACATATGTACTCAACTTTCAAGTAATATTTGGACTAACTATATAATTCTACACTATAATTGTGTGGAAATTTGGTTTGTTTCATTGTAGTCCAGATCTCAATTATTACTAATATTTCATGCTGATTCCTAAAGCTTAGTAACTATTTCTTTTCCCTGTGGTGACTTTAAAGCCTTTCTCAATTTTTTTCAGAATGCAATTCCTCAACATCTTTTAATCTGAAAACTCCTGACTTTTGGGAAGATATATCCTCAGATTCATTTATGTTATGAATCTTGTTTTTGCCTATGCGTACTTTCAAAGTGTTCTACAAGTAGCATAGTAATTGTGATGATAGAAAGTGAAATGTAATTTATATAAAAAGAAATCTGTTCACGTATGTCTTTAGCAGTTGTAGGCAGAGCATTTCAACCCCCAAAAAGTGTCAGACGTTTCTATTTCTCCCCATAGTCTCTTTTGAATCACTGAGGAAAAGTATTGACATAAGCTTCTCAGTACAGAGGTGAGCTCCTCCTCACCTTTCCTTGGCAACCACTGAGTCACATGCTCCTGCCTAAATTAGTCCCTGGTCAGAGGAGAAGAATCAAGATGAGTGGCTGAAAAATCGGATCCATTTCCTCTGTGGCCAGGAGTTTTTCTCTTTGTTTAGGACAGGAGCTGATGTAGGCGAGCGTCCAGTAATTACCATGTGTGTTGCATATTTCCCACTTAATGAATGTTAGTTTCTACTTAGTTACCCTATTCTTTCCCTGCCATTGCATCCTGGGTATGTTGAGAATGGATAATTTGTCTCGTTTCCCTTAAGGAAAGCAAAATATAACCAATAATTTGGAATTTGATGGAGCAAACTATACACAGCCATGAGATCCCGAACTTGAAACTGGAGCAGTAAAAGGGTGAAAACGTGGGTATTTTGTGTGGGATGAGTGCATTTATTGTAAACATGTATTTTAATCTATGTATAGGATGAAAGGTATGAGTGGATGTTGTATATCTGTATTACTCTGTTTTCACGCTGCTGATATAGACATACCCAAGACTGGGCAATTTACAAAAGAAACAGGTTTAATGGACTTACAGTTCCACATGGCTGGGGAAGTCTCACAATCATAGTGGAAGGCAAGGAGGAGCTAGTCATGTCTTGCATGGATGGCAGCAGGCAAAGAGAAGAGAGATTGTACAGGGAAACTCCCCCTTATAAAACCATCAGCTCTCATGAGACTTGTTCACTATCACAAGAACAGCATGGGAAAGACCTGCCCCCATGATTCAGTTACCTTCCACAGGGTCCCTCCCACAATAAGTGGGAATTCAAGATGAGATATGGGTGGTGACACACCCAAACCATATCAATATCTAAAGAGAGGTGGAAATAGGCATTGATAGTTACTATGTAGTCATTAATTGCTCACTTTGTAGGTGCTAATTCAACCCCAATTTTTTTAAGGTATTTATTTCTTTGCTTAGAATTTCAGCACAAACAATATTAAAATTGATGATGATAATGCTTTAGCTGCTGCCAATGTTTGCTCTGGACATGATTGTAATTTTTCTAGGAAAAGTCTACCTTGATCTTAAACAGAGAAACTAGAAAGAGATTTTACTTTCTCTTTCATAACTGTTATTATGTGAATCTTACGCTATTTCAACTGTGTTCCAACAATACTGTTATGGTTTTCTTGCAATCCTGAGTCTGAAGATTCAACCCTCATGGAGAAAGAAGGGAAAAGCCAAGAGAAGAACATGCTTGACGACCCAGAGCCCAGGAGTGGGGAACCTGGAACCTGTTGGATCCCTGAACTTCCTGTTATTAAAAAAAGAGAAAATTAAGCTATTGTTTAAGTCATGATTAGCTGGATTTTCCTTTACGTTTAACTAAACGTTTCAAAACTGTAACACTCCAAATAAAAGTTACTTTATCTGCATTCTATTGGCTCTGTGTTTTGGCTCCCACCATTACTCTGAACAATATTCAAAATCTGCCTTTTGGCTTAGAAGTTTCTTTTGTCAGTGTATTTATGCGTCCACTAGAATAGAATGAGGCTATATTAAATTTATGTATCAACAGAATTAATCACTTAAAACATGAAAACATTATTTTGAAACACGTATTTAAAATGTTATTTTTATTGACATCAAGTCAAATAAGTAGTACACAAAGAATTATAAATATGGAGATGATAGCATTTAAAGGCCATTATTTTATTATTGCCAAAATAAGAGAAATTAGGAGAAACATAAAGTACAGTCAATTTATAATCTCTATTCCAAATGAGAATCTATTATCTTTATATAGAATTAATCTGTTTATTTAAACACAGACTATTGAAATTAGTTTTGTCAAAGGAGAGGAGGATAAAAATAACTTCTAAATAGTATGCATGGAAAATGCGTGGCCATATATATGCAGACATTATTTCTCTAGTTTAACTGAAATTTGAAGAAGAAAATGAATGCAAAAAAGTATTTGTATAAATACAGAAACATTTTGCTAATATTACCACCATAAGGGAACACCTATAGACCTCATTTAAAATCTGTTAAATCAAGTAGACCAACAAAAGATACTTTCTATTACTTGAATGAAACAAGTACCTGGTTTGCCTTAATTTATACTTTGAATGCCCAAATCAGTAAAAATAAAGCAACAGAAACTTGTATCAGAAACAGCAATGCAGGGTTGGTTTAACCTTTAAATAAATCAATGCAATTTCTCGCATTAACAAAAAAAAGGGGAAACATTTATTATTGTTTTAATAGAAGCATAAAAATTACTAAGTAAATTTCAAAGGCTATCCCCAGTAAAAGCAAACTGGGAGCAAATTGGGAGTGAAGTGGGTCTTCCTTAATGCAATAAATGTATTAATAATAAACCTGTAGTAGTTAGCATTCCTAATGAAAAACTATTGAAATATTTCTTTCTACTAGTTCAACATTGTGCTGAAAGTCTAACTAAAGGCAAACAGAATAAAATGTAATATTTAGACAAAGGTAAATAAAACTAACAATATTTGATGACAATAAGATTATGTATATGGAAATTCCAAAAGAATTAACCAATAAAGTATGATAATTAAGAAGAGTCAGTAGGCTGTGTGTGGTGACAGCCGTAATCCCAGCACTTTGGGAGGCCGAGTCGGGTGGATCAAGAGGTCAGGAGTTCAAGACCAGCCTGGGCAATATAGTGAAACCCCATCTCTACTAAAAACACAAAAAAAAATTAGCCAGGCCTGGTGGCGGGTGCCTGTAGTCCCAGCTAATTGGGAGGCTGAAACAGGAGAATCCCTTGAACCTGGGAGGCGGAGGTTGCAGTGAGCCCATTGCACTCCAGCCTGGGCAACACAGTGAGACTCAGTCTCAAAAAAAAAAAAAAAAAAAAAAAAAATCAGTAAAACAAGGGCACTGACTATAAAAATCAACATTAGAATTATATATGTGTATGTATGTCTGCAAGTAACATAATGCTTGCACATACACACACATGCACACACACAGAATAAAGATACAATTTTAATAGCATCACAAATGTAAAACATCTAGGAAATTAACCTGACAAAAAATATGCAAGACTTTTACACAGAAAATGATAGAATATTATTGAGAGAACATGAAGAAGATATTTTAAGTGAAAATATTTAACATTTTCATGGACTAGAAGACAATTTGTGAAGACATTAATTGGAGCCGATAACTTTATATATAGATCCAATGTAAGCCTTATGAAAATCTCAACTATTGGGGGACAATGGCAAACTGATTTTAAAATTTAAAGAAAAACCAGGAATGTTCCAGGTTCTCCTGAAGAACAAGAAAGTGGAAGAGTATATATTTTAAGTATCAAGATTATTATAAATCTGTATAATTGATCCAGTGCGTTTTTAGTTTATGAAGAGAGAAATGTACCAATGAAACAAATAATAAGATCTAGGAATAGATCCATGAACACAATGTATACTTGATTTGTAACAAACATGACAACAAAAACAGAGAAAATTAAGAGCCTTTCAAAAAATGGTGCTAATTATACAGACTGAAAATAAAAGCAAAGCTGATCTCTCCCCAATACATATGAAAAAAAATTTAAAAAATAAAATAAAATTAAGAGGCTAGGTCTCCATACAAAAAGTACACCTTAAAAATTAAAAAAGAAAATATTGGAATGAGTAAACAGTTTTAGGTATATTCTTCAACTGTTATAATACACAGCAATGAAATGGAACGTCAATTGTGAGTAAAAACATGGACAAATCTCATCAGCAATGTTGAGCCAAAGAAGCCAGACACGAAAGAATGCTCCCTTTAGGGTTCCAGTTGTATAAAACTCAGAAAGAATAAAAATTTCTCATAGAGTCACAAGGCCAGAGAATGGTTTCCAAATAGCAGAATGAAGGCAACCAAAGATATATAATGGAGGCTCTTGGGGTGCTGGCATTGTTTTTTTATTTCAGGGGTTAAGTAAATACTGGTTTGCTTTGTGATAATTTATGGATCTGGATATTTATTTTCATTCTCTTGTCTATATATATGTAATGCTTTAGTAAAAATATATTCAAATCACCAAAAGTGGGAAAAAAGCGTGAAGTATTACTACAGATAAAGCAGAACTAAAGTAATTTGACAAAAGTATAGTAAAAGTGATCAACAAAACTGACTTTTAAAATTTAGAGTAGACAGAAAATCAGTCAAATCTCTGGTCATTCTGACAAACAAGAAGATACATAATAAAATATGCAAATATGAGATAAAATGGGTAAAAACAAAAGCTAGAGATTAAAAACAAAAAAGAAAAAAACATCCTTAGGACTGGAAATTGGAAATCTAGATTGCACAGTAAAATATAAATGACCATATATGGTGGAAAAACACGTTACAAAGCTGAATAGGCTAATATAGTGAGAAAAATGGAAAAGTTTGTTTAAAATGACCCTCTTTCAATCTGTCTCTTCCTTTCCAAAATAATGTATTAGGTTCAGCTACTTTTATGGGGAGATGTATATAATATTAAAGAAATAGTTGACTTTTAGTTTGTTTAAAATTTTCTTCATGTGAAGAAAAAAATTTAAAAAAACACAATCTTCCACAAAAGAAGCACACTCTTCAAAAAATGCACTTTACCTTTAGGAATGGATTCAGTTTTTAAAAAAACATTGCCAAGATAATATAGAGTTCCTGCATTGTCCTTACCCAATTTTTCTTAATTTAACATTATACATTACCATGATACATTTCCAAATTAAGAAGGGAGTATTGGTACATTAATATTAAGCATTCTCTATACTTCATTTGATCTAAATAGTTCTTCCAAGAATGTAATTTTTCTCTTCTGCAATCCAGTTCGTGATACCAGGTTGCATTCACTTATCACATCTCTTTATTCTCTGTGCTAGTTTCTCAGACTGTTCTTCAGGACCTTGACCGTTTCGGTGGGCACTCGTCAGCTATTTCATAGAATGCCCCTGAATTTAGGTTTGTCTGATGTTTTCTGTCATGATCTCACTGAAGTTATGGCTCTGGGGAAATTCCAGAGGTGAGGTGCCATTTTTACCACATCATATTATGGGATGCAGGATATACAACAAGTCTTATGTTAATGTTAATTTGTTATGGTAACATTTAATTTTATTAAACTGCTTAGTGTGAAAAGTTTTCTTCACTATAAAGTTATTTTCCCTCTTTCCATACTCTGTTTTTTGTGAACCTGTAAGTTCTGCCCACCTTCAAAGAGTGGAGGTGGGAATATTTAGCTCCTTCTGGAAGCAGAATGGCTACTTACACTATTTGGAATTTTTCTCTAAGGGAGATTTGTCTTTTTATCTACATTTAACTGTTTATTCAATTATTTATTTATATCTGTATTTTGCATATATTTAATTTACACTTCAAGTTATAACTTAATATTGTGTTATTCACTGTGTTTCTTATGTCAGTTCACCTTTCACTACTGGGACCTCTCTCAAGTTGAATTCTTTGTCTTTTTGACATGCACTTACTTTCCTCTCCTGGTTTCGAATATTTCTATGCTTTCTGGAAGAAGATGCTTCAAGCTCCATCTTGGATGCTCCCTGACCTAGTCCTATAATCAGTCGTTTGTTTAAAGAGAGCTGGTTCATTTCTTTGGAGAAGGATATTAGAACCCCAAATCTTAAAGTAAATGTGCTCTTTGCTATTGGGATGCCATTCTTCTAGGTCTTGTCACTGGACAAGACTCAAAAATCCATGTGTATATGGTATCCCCTGTATACAAAGCTCTACGACCTCTGTATCTAATCGTCTGCATGTGAATCGAGCTAAACAAGAGTCCATACTGATGTCTCCAACTCTAATCCAGTGTCACAGGGTTCATATTAGCCTTCTGCTCTTTATCTGTAATCCTTCCCCACCCCCGCGGTGGTGAGCAGCTCTGCTCCTTTCCCTCCATCCCCTGCGGGAAGTTATATTATAATTATAAGATAGTTATAATATAGTTAGAGTCATTTGCCACAGTCTGTATTCCACAGTCTGACATACTGGATGTGATGGCTAATTTTATGTATCAACTTGACTAGGCCATGGGCTTCCTAGATATTTGGCAAACACTATTCTGGGAATGTGATATAGTTTGGATATTTATCCCCACCCAAATCTCATGCTGAATTGTAATGCCCAATGCTGGAGATGGGGTCTGGTGACAGATGTTTGGGTTATGGGGGCAGAGCCTTCCTGGCTCTGTGGTGCTGACTTCACAATAGTACATGAGTTCTCCTGAGCTCTGGCTGTTTCAATGTGTGGCACCTCCCCTACACATACTCGTTCTCTGTCTCCTCCTTTTGCCATGTGAAGTGTCTGCTCCCACTTAATCTTCCACCATGGTTGAAACCTCCCAAGGCTGTACCTGAAACCAAGCAGACGCTAGCACCGTGCTTACTGTCCAGCCTGCAGAATCGTGAGCCAATTACACCTCTTTTCTTCATAAATTATCCAGTCTTGGGTATTTCTTTATAGCAAAGCAAGATGACCTAATACTTTGTGTCTTTGAGAGTGTTTCCGGATGAGATTAATATTTGAATCAGTAGATATTTGACTCAACAGATTACCCTCCCTAATGCGAGGTGGTTTTATCCAATCAGTCAAAGACCTAAATAGAACAAAAGACTGTTTCTCCTCTGAGAAAGAGAAAATTCCTCCTGCCTGACTTCCTTCGGACTGGGACACCCTGTTACAATTCAAGGTGAGATTTGGGTGGGGACACAGAGTCTGATCATATCAGGGAGTGATACTAGGATTTATTTCTTCAACAAATATTTACTGAATATCTTTCATGCACAAGGTACAGTTTTAGATGCAGTGTTTGCTGTGGTTGAAAAGACAGAATGATCATTCTAGAAAGAGATGTAACAAAACATAATCACATAAATGAGCAAGATAACTTCAGTTGGTATTAGTGTTGTACAGGAAATAAAAGAAGGTATAGTTGAAAACTGGAATTTTTTTGTAGTCTGTTACTGTAGTTTTCTACCATATGAAATAGATAGTAGGTTAATATACAATTTTCATTGCAAGTAGTCCTTTGGGTTCAATAATACTCAATGCAGCATTTAACTGTATTCATAAAGCCCTAAGGTGAACCTCCATTTGGCTCCTATTTTGTGCAGATACTTAGATCAATGGGCTCTATCTGAATTAGATTTCACTTATTAGGGTTAAGAGGACAAAGAGGGAAGTAAGTTGACACTACAGTTGTCATCTGTGGATTTTGCCACTGAGTATCCTTTCATCTCTTTCCTGGTAACAGCGCCCTGATGTTTTTCTGAGGAAAACATTGTTAGTCCATAAGCATTGTAGAAACCTGATTTCACTCCTGATTCCATGGTTACATGGATTTGGGGTCATGCAACTAATGCATTAAATTTGGTGGTTAAAGTAACGGATCACAATATGCCACCAAATCAGGCAAATGAGATATTATGACACTGTTTACACTATTTCTATCAAATACTCAGATCGAGGCCATTGATCCAGGTATCTGCATAAAATAGCAGCCAAATGGATGTTTATCTTAGGGCTTTACTATATGTCTAAATGGTCTGTTGAGCATTATTGGACCTATTGCACTATTTCGTTATGAAAAGATATTATATCACTAGATTATAAATCTGTATCATATGAGATATTAATAATATAGGTTGGCTTGAAAAGAAGCAGACAGCTTTTGAGGTTGCAAGCTGTCACTGAGGAAGGAACAAGCCTGGGATGGCAAGGAGTCACAGAATAAAACCAGTTCAGTGGAAAGCAGAACGCAAGAAAATCATTCCAAATAATTTCACCATCTGAATTAAATTGTGCCTAAAGTCTACTCCTGGGTTTTTAGTTTTAAAATAGGTTCCATTTCAGTTTTAATAGATCCAATTTTAAAAGTTAGTTTGCACAGATTTATCCTTACTTACCCAGGAAAGAAATCCTAACTGATTTAACACTATTTAAAGCATTTTTGTCTAATAAAATCTAGTCGCAGTCAAGTTGTGCAGATGTTGTAGAATAGACCCTACCCTCTAGTTTCTGTCCTACCAGGAGATGGAATTGAAAATGGAAAATACAGATAACCCATTGGTTGTTGGGTTATGTGGTATCTTTTTTCACCAGTTTTTCTGGGTTTGAAATGTTTGAACTGATTTTTTTTTAAACTGTGGAAAGGAATATGAAGCACCAAATCTACTTTTTAACGAACTGTAAAGTGTCTGGTACAGTATTTTTGCCGTAAACACAATGTTGTACAGCCAATCTCTAGAAGATTTTGTATCTCTTGTAACTGAAACTCTATACCCACTGACCGTCAACTCCCATTTTCCCCTCCTTCCACAGCCTCTGGTAGCCACCATTCTATTTTCTACTTCCATGAGTTTGATTACTTAAGATAACTCAAATAAGTGGAATCATGCAGAATTTGTCTTCTATGACAGGTTTATTTCCATTAGCATAATGTCCTTAAGTTTCACCCATGTTGTTGCATATGACAAGATTTCCTTATTTTATAAGGCCTAATGATATTCCATTGTATGTATACTGCATCCTTTTTTAGCCTTTTATATGTCCATGGACATTTAGATTCTTTCCACCTTTTGGACCTTTTGGCTATTGTGAATAATGTTGGAATGAACATGGGAGTGCAAATATCTCTTTGAGATCCTGTATTCGATTATTTTGAACAAATATCTAGCATTGGGATTGCCAAATCCTACTGTAGTTCTATTTTTAATTTCCTGGGTCAACTCCACACTGGTTGGCTTAGATACCATTTTACATCCCCACCAACAGTGTACCGGGGTTCCAGTTTCTTCACATCCTCACCAACAATTGTTATTTTCTGGGTTTTATTTTATTTTATTTTATTTTATATAATGGCCAGCCTAACAGGTGTGAAGTAATATTTTATTATATTTTTGATTTGAATTTCTCTGGTGATTAATGATATTGAACATCTTTTCATAGACCTGTTGGCCATTTGTATGTATTCTTTTAAGAAATGTCTATTAAAATTTTTTGTACATTTTTAATTGGGTTATTTGTAGGTTTTTTCTGCTGTTGCATTGTACAAATTTAATATCTAAATTATATATTTTAGATATTAGCCCCTTATCAGATGTTTTTGGTTTGCAAATATTTTCTCCCAATCCACAGGTTGCCTTCTACTCTGTCAATTGTTTCCTTTGTTGCACAGAAGCTTTTCAGTTTGTGCAGTCACACTTTTCTATTTTTCTTTTATTTCCTGTGCTTTTGAATGATACAGGAATAACTACATACAGCATTTATGAAAACAGTACCTTTCTTTTTTTTTTCCTTTGCTTTTGAATGAAACAGGAAAAACTACATACAGCATTTTTGAAAAAAGTTCCTTTTTTTTTTTTTTTTTTTTTTTTTCTTGAGACGGAGTCTCACTCTGTCGCCCAGGCTGGAGTGCAGTGGCCGGATCTCAGCTCACTGCAAGCTCCGCCTCCCGGGTTCACGCCATTCTCCTGCCTCAGCCTCCCCAGTAGCTGGGACCACAGGCGCCGCCACCACCTCGCCCGGCTCGTTTTTTGTATTTTTTAGTAGAGACGGGGTTTCACCGTGTTAGCCAGGATGGTCTCGATCTCCTGACCTCGTGATCCGCCCGTCTCGGCCTCCCAAAGTGCTGGGATTACAGGCTTGAGCCACCGCGCCCGGTCAGTACCTTTCTTTTGAATAGCATATATTTATTGGTTTGTATTAAAATCATTTAGTAATTATTAGAAACCATGAACTCTTCTAAGCAACTCACGTATCTTAACATATAAAAGTGATAATCCTGTGAGGCATGTGTATTTTATTCCAGTTTTCCAGATGAAAACACTTGGGCACAGTGAGGTTTGACTGATACACCAAGAAGCAGATTCAAACAAAAGTGATCTTGCTGCAGAATTAATATATTTAAATATTAGATCACGTTGCCTTTCCACAATCTTATCACTTGTTTAATTAAATAAATAAATGACTGTATTGATGTGAGCAGGAATTAATGGTTACATGAATGAAGAGTACTGAGATTATGATAAAATACAAGACTCAGAAGTGATATTTATCTCTTCAAATATTCAATTAATAGAATTTCCATTTAGAAATATTTTGGGAATAAGAACCAACTTTGGAAAATTGAATGAACAAAAATATCCTTTATATAAGTCAGAAGGAAATTCCATTATATGCTTATTTCAAGAGATAAAATATCTCTAAGTCTTGGTGATTGATGAATAATTGCCTTTTTAAAAATAAGAACACTCAATTTTGAGGGATAAAATGATAGTCTGTTATATTTTTGTTATTATAATATCTGCCTAGAGGCAAACCCACAGCAAATATAAGTATTCTCATATCCATATTTATAAAGACATATTTCCTGGGGATATATAAAAAGATGGCTTCATGGCCACTTTGAACATGAGAGGAAAAACTTAAGGACTGAAATATGCTGAGAGTGGCAGTATGGAAGGGTTGAAAGATCCTAATTGTTGATGAAACTGTTGGGCTGTTGAAATTACCTCTAGAATCTTTAGTAAGTGAATAATATATGCTACTGTTGCTTAAGTCAAATGTTATTTTTTCCATGAAATACATAATTGTTCTCCAATGCACACTAAAATATTGAATCTGAATGTACAGTTTAAAAGGTTGTGTTTAGGTTCATCTGTATTAAAATTCAACCTTTGGTAATGAAAAAAGCACCTCAGACTTACAGGTGCCTTAAGGAACTAACCCATGAAACCCATAAAAAAGTGAGTTATGCATTAGAGAAATAAAACATTAGATACATTCATTGCAGCTAGTAATACCAGAAGTCACATCAGCCTTATTCCCTTCCCTTTTTAGAAAACATCCACTTCAAGAATTTTCAATGGTAAAAATATTGTTATAAATAGAGTCACTGCTGAAGGTTGCATGTTGCAAAGACTTGCTGGAAGAGGGACCAGGTGTCTGAAAAAGCACAGCAGGTGGAGGAGAAGGAGGTGAAGGAGGTGGAACCCGCCAGTCAGGACTCAAACAGGCTGAGGCCTTCACATACGGGTGTTGAGGAGAAACACAGGCAGGATGGGAGCAAGCTGCAAAACTCCTTCCTCTCTCTTTCATATTCACTCTCAAGAAATATGCTTATGTTTATGACATAATACCTTCCTATTTTCACATTTAAAGTTGCTGGATTTGTTTATTTCAGATATATTCAACTGTCAAAATGAAGAAAAGCAGTAAGCTAATTTTGATCTATTTTATTTTCTTTCCCTGTCACTATTGCCTGAGGACAATTTCTCATATCTGGTGAGAAGACAAATGATAGAACTAAGTATTTATTTCATTTCACAGACTTCAGAAGTCATGCATGGGTTGCATCAATGTACAGCTCAAAATTCCATTTATCCATTCCATGTTCTATGTTCAATTATTAATCTGTTATATCAAAATCTAATTATATGAAAATTTGGACCGAACAAACTTTGGACCACTGATGAGACCAGTCCATTGTGAGAATTTGGAATCAATAAAATGTAAGAAAGAAAATGGCATTCTGTTTCCAAATTATTATTATTATTTTTTGGCTAGAAAACAAAGTAAAAACAAATATCTATTCCAGTTATTGAAAACTTCATATAACTTTATATAACACTTGATAATTCTTAAATTGAAAGACTGTGATTCTGCAGTTGATCTGGGACTCCATTCAGAGAGGCTCCTTGAACTTATCTTTAAAAATATCTTTAATTTTATCTATACAATACATGATCATAGATAAAAATAGGCCAGGTGCTGTGGTGGCTTACACCTGTAATCCCAGCATTATGGGAGGCCCAGGCAGGAGGATCAGCTGAGCCCAGGAGTTCAAGACAAGCCTGGAGAACATGGTGAAACCCCAGTCTCTACAAAAAAAAGAAAGAAAGAAAAAGCATAGCTTGGTGTTGCGGCATGTGACTGTATTCCCAACTACTTGGGAGACTGAGGTGGGAGGATCACCTGAGCCCAGGAGGTCAAGACCACAGTGAACCATGACCATAGCACTACACTGTAGTCTAGTGGACAGAACAAGATCACATCTCAAAAATAAAATAAAGTAAAAAATAAATTATTCTTGAAAGACTTTTAAAATATCCCCGTCTACTTTTTCCCTATGCTTCTTTCCCTTTGAGTCAATGAAATTGTCATCCTTTAGGTTTTCTTTTGGTAGTTACATACCTTTAAGGTTAAACGGATTACTATATATTGATTTATCAAGTTTTGACACTACCTATTTGCTTCTTGTTATGAGGGACAAGAATTTAGCTACTGCTCACCACACACCACCTCCCCTGCTTCATCCTTCAGTGAGATACAGAGTATGTTCAGTTAAACAAGCAATGAGTATTTAGTATTTAAAACAATATGATCGTGTAAATAGTGTTCACTGAAAAGTCAAATACTACCTCTTGATTACATTTATTTCACTTAAAAGTTTTGCCTTTCACTAGAGTTTCTGACTGGTATGGTTTGGCTGTGTTCCCACCCAAATCTCATTTCGAATTGTAGCTCCCATAATTCCCACAGGTCCTGGTTGGCACCTGGTGGGAGGTAATTGAATCATGGGAGAGGGACTTTCCCCAGCTGTTCTGGTGCTAGTAAGTCTCATGATATCTGATGATTTTATAAAGGGGAGTTTCCCTGCACACATTATCTTGCCTGCTGCCATATAAGACATGTCTTTCTTCCCCTTCGCCTTCTGCCATGATTGTAAGACCTCCCCAGCCATGTGGAACTATAAGTCCATTAAACCTCTTTCCTTTATAAATTACCCAGTCTTGGCTATGCCTTTATTATCAGCATGAGAACAGACTAATACACTGACATTGTGTTTCTCATTGTAATATTCTCTTTTAATAAAATTGTTTTTTAAGTAGCTTGATGTAGCAGGTGTTCTAAAGGACACCTTTTACTTCTGATAATCTCTCACCTGAATGTTTTATTTCCCAGCTCCGGGCTGATCGAGCTGCCCTTTGGGCTGTACTCCCTGAGCTTTTCATTCACCCATTTGTTTTTTGTTTTTTTTTTTATTTTTTTATTTTTTTATTTTATTTTATTTTTTTTTGAGACAGAGTCTCGCTCTGTTGCCCAGGCTGGAGTGCAGTGGCCAGTTCTCAGCTCACTGCAAGCTCCGCCTCCCGGGTTTATGCCATTCTCCTGCCTCAGCCTCCGAGTAGCTGGGACTACAGGCGCCCGCCACCTCGCCTGGCTAGTTTTTTTTTTTTTTTTTTTTTGTATTTTTTAGTAGAGACGGGGTTTCACCGTGTTAGCCAGGATGGTCTCGATCTCCTGACCTCGTGATCCGCCCGTCTCGGCCTCCCAAAGTGCTGGGATTACAGGTTTGAGCCACCGCGCCCGGCCCACCCATTTGTTTTTTAAAAGGACCCCCTGTTCCCTGTTTCTTGTGTGTCCTGCACTTTTGTCATTAGCTGCTCTCCCAGCTTCTTTCTCCTCCCTAGCTCTATCCATGCTGGTTTTTTTTTCCCCCCAAGAAACTCTTTTATCTCACTTTAACATAATGTAATTTCTATGGAACTGTGCCAAACCTCATAACAAGAAGGGGAATCTGGATAGTTAAAATTATTTATTCTAGCTAATTCACCTTCTTTTTTTTTCCTTTGTCTAAGTTACTAGGTTTGGACAGGAAAAGAAAAAGTCAGACTTTAGACTACTGTTTTGATTTGGTTTTGATTTGGGAAAGAAGCTCTTGCCTTTCATGAACATGGGGCTGAGAAGATGTTGCATTGTGTCTGTTGCGTTCACTTGCAGTCGAAAGATTAAAAGAGACAGAATCGAGTCAAGAAGTGAATGAGAAGAGAGTGAGCCAAAAGATGGAAAGAATCAATTGTAGATGGAATTGCTTCAGATTCAAACCAAACTTTCCCCTAAACAACAACACTGTACAAATAGGCCGGGCACACTGGCTCACACCTATAATCTCAGCACTTTGGGAGGCCGAGGCAGGCATATCATTTGAGGTCAGGAGTTTGAGACCAGCCTGACCAACATAGTGAAACCCCATCTCTACTAAAAATACAAAAATTAGCCGGGCATGGTGGCAGACACCTGTAATGCCAGCTACTTGGGAGGCTGAGGCAGGAGAGTCACTTGAACCTGGGAGGCGGGGGTTGCGGGGAGTTGCGATCACGCCTCTGTACTCCAGCCTGGACAACAGAGCAAAAGTCCATCTCAAAACACAAAAACAAAACTACACAAATGCATAAAGAATTTCCATGCCATTTTGATGATGATATTGATGATTATAATGAACTGCATGTGCTAGTTTGTATTTGGTTCAGAGTAATTTAGAGTTAAAAGTGACCTAATTGATACATGTGATTTAATACTTTTTGGTTTAATTTGCTCTTTATCTGGAACAAATATCATGTAATTTCCTGGGAAAAGCTTGCAAGGGGAGAAATTTTCTGAGTTCCTCCATGTCTGGAAAATCCTTTAGTGGATATTCATTTCATTGATCATCTGGTGAGGTATAAAATTTTAAATTAAAATATTTTCTCACAACATTTTAAAGAATTTAGAGTTAAGGTACTTTAGAGTTAAGGTTAAAATATTATTAGACTTTATTCTGTGTAATTGCATGTTTTTAAATTTCTAAAAGTGTTCAAAATGCTCTCAATATTCCAGATTACATGAAATGTGATGAGAATGCTCTTTGTTACATTTTAGTTTTTCTTCATCTAGCTAAAGTATCTCCATGTGTACTTCAAGTTGAAAACTTCCTCATATATTTGTTTGCCCATAGTTTGTTTTATATTTCTACTATTAAGGTGAGAAAAAGAGAGTAGGACATCTGGGTACATTTATAAGGCGTGTCTGTTGTCAAATTTGTTCTAGAATTATTGGAAGCAAGATAAATGTAAATATTCTGAGAAATAACCAAATTTCAGACTGTGGATTGCTTTTGTAGGAGAGAGTTTAATTTCTCCAGGGACGAAACCTTAAATTTCATGTCTGGGCAATGGGAAGGAGATAGACACGAGGCATGCAAAATTCTGTGCATGAAGATTGGGAATGACAGCATACAGTCATATGTGTAGACTTAATTCTCCTCTCTTCAGTTCTGATGAAGTTCCACTCCTCTTTGTACCTTGCATCTGTGACACTAAGTAAAGTTGAAGGGTCAGAATTGCCTAGCGGATATTGGAAGAAGGGATGGAAAAGCTAAAATGCTGGGGCGGACACTGTGTGAGAATGGAAGAGCTGCAGATGGTTATGATCCACCAGAAAGCCTGCAGGATAACTATATTTACATGGAATGAACTTCTGGCAAGAGCACCAGCATCTCTGAATGTTTGGTTGTGGCTCTCTTCTTCACACCAAGGCAGATGGTAAGAAATGTCTTTACAGAATTAGGCAAACTGATAGTAGTGGGAACAAGGGGACTCTAAAACAATAGAGGCCAGGTGATTAGAACGTCACAATGACCATAATGGGTTGGGAGGGCAGCAGCCAAAAAATCTGATCCACTGAAAGTTCTGTAGAAAATAGAGTACAGCAACCCTGAAAACAGCATGGGTAGAAAGCCAGCCAGTGGGGTGCCGCTGATCTCATACAGTCAGGAGAAATCAAGGAGATATGATCAAAATTCTGAAGGCAGTCGCCCAAAAGTGTTAACACCCTTTGCTTGATTTCTGGATCTGAGGCAGTTTTCTGACCTGGAACCCGCTGACCGCAGGGGAGGCCGTGTTCCCAGAGGGAAGGAGCCATACCCTCACAGTCAGTGTGCTTGGTAAGGAGTCCCCAAGCTTGCCCAAGGGCCGTAGCCATTTCCTTGGGTGCATGTGTACTCAGCATGTTAATTTGCAAACAAAGAACCACCAACTAGATGATTTAAACGACAGAAATGTAAGTAACCCCAATCCATGGGTGAGAAAAACAAATAAGCCACAGAAATGTACTGTCTCACAGTTCTGGTGGCCAGAAGTCCCGAAATCAAGGTGTCTGGGTCAATTTCTCCTGAGGACAGCAAAGGAGAATCTGTTGTAGGGCTCTTTTCTGCTTATGGTGGCCATTGCAATCTTTAGTACTCCTTGGTTTGTATAACAGAAGCATCATCCTCATCTCTGCCTTCATCTTCACATTGTGTGATCTTGGTATGTGTAACTGTGTCCAAGTTTCCGCTTTTTATAAATACACAGTCATATTGGCTTCACAGTCCACCCTACACCAGTATGAGCTCACCTAAACTTTTTACAACTGCAATGACCCTGTTTCTAAATAAGGTCAAAATCTGTGGTGCTGGGGTTAGGACTTTGACATACTAATTGCATGGAGGACCAAAATTCAACCCCTAATACTGGAAAAAAACGGATGACAAGTATTGTGAGGCGTGCTGGATCCAGGGCCCATGTCAACATTGCCATCTGAAGACCCCAAGCTTAGTCATGGTCCCAGTTAGAATGGAGGCGCGTAGGAGCCAGATAACAAATGACTTTTACTGAGGATGGTCCAAGCAGAAGTCTGAAAAAGTCCCCTCCACTCTCAGCCAAGAGAGCAAATAAAATAATATTGCATTGTGGACATAGGGATGCCGAAGTCAGCACTGACGTTCAGGATCTAAATCCTGGGAAAACTAACTGTGGCCATGAGTCTGTGGTCTGTTATTGTGTGGCTGATAAGCCAAGAATGACTTTTACACTTTTAAAGAATTGTAAAAACTAACAAACAAAGAATATATCATGGAGACCATATGTGGTTCCCAGAACCTAAAATATGTACTCTTTTATATATTTTACAGAAAATAACTCTACCACCCTGATTTAAATGATTTAGGACCCCAACATATTTTTGTTTAATTGACCATCTGCTCCCTGTAGACAAATGGTAGATCCTGGAGGGTGACAGTGCACTGCTGTGGACCCTGCTAAATATTAACCTCAATGGCTAGAGCAAATAAAAACGGCACAGTTACATGCCATTCTACCATTGATCGGTCAAATATATTAGTTCCTGTTCCATCAGAAAAGAGGATACTGTCAGCAGACAATATCCAGCTAATACCTCATTCAGGATTTTGCCTCCGCAGCAGGGAGCTGCCTCTCCTGGTGTAGCCTACATCCAATAAATAATCAAAGCCAGGTTATAAAGGCTTGGCCATTTCAAGCCTGCACAGGACAACTCTGACTGGCTATGCTCCAGCTGGCCCCAAGGCTTGTTGAACTCGCATTGCACTTTGCCTTTTGTCTCTGAGCAATCTGGTTTACCATCTTCTCTCTGGCACTGGTAGTTATTGATCCATAATAAATATCTCCCACATCCCACTGGATCTCAGCTTCTGCTTCCAAAAAAGCCAACTTATAACGGTCACCAGTTGGACTGCAGTAATTCATAAACTTCTGCTCTGATTTTATAACATAGCAGTTAGTATTACTTTAACAGAAAAATCTAAAATATACTGAATTCGATTGAAGAAATAATATAAAGAAATTAAAAGTAGGCAAATAGATAAATATTTAAGTTAAGTCAAGATAGTGAATCAAAACTATCCTGCATTGAGGCAGTAGGGATGACAGAAGTTAGCACCAACTTTAAGGATCTAAATTGGGGTAAACTGACTACAGCCAAGGGACCCTGGCTTGTTATTGGATGACCAATGAGCTAAGAATGGTTGTCATTTTCAAAAGTCAAAGTAGCAACTTGTATTAAGTCACAGGAGTGAACACTTTGATGCTGTAGGAGTTTGTACTTCTTGTCCTCCCTTTGACCTAGGTCCAGACATGGGGTTGCTTCCTTTTCCTGTCAAATTCCCCAATTAACCTGATTGTCCATGGTGAGATCAAACACAACCTTGAAGCCTTCACATCTACATTATATAATCCTATTCTTCCCATTATCTTTAGTTTGAACAACAAATAGCAATGTTCTCACTCTAAAGAAAATCAAAATTTTATGAACATAAAAGTTTTCGAATATATAAATTCTAGTTTATGGTGAAAAATGTGAAATGTCTTGGCCATTCCATTTCCATGTTTTCTCATAGGTGTTATTAGCACAGAAAGCAGTGTGCTTTCACCTGGGGACAATGTTCCGGCATCAGAATTGCCAACGTACGTGAAAATGATTACCCTGACATTCAAGAGAAGATCAATGACAGACCTTGATCACATACTTTTCCAAATAGCATAAGCTTTTTATTTCTTTTTAGACACTGAGACAGTGTGCTGTTACATTGTTATTTAATTGCTGGTAGAGTCTTTTTTTGCCTCTTTGAACTGAAGGAAATACAATTCATACACTATGTGACTTACATGGAAAATATTTTATTTTTGCTTTCTTTTAACTTTTCCTTTTTCAGGTAGGTGCCACAGGAATGAGCTAGTAATGGGTTTGAAAAGGATGCAGAAACCAAGCTGCCCTGTGTTCTGAGCCATAACCGTGTGGCTGCAGGCATGCAGGCATTTGACTGCAGCAGACTGGAGTCATGAGAATGCATCCAGGACATACAGATCAAATGAGTGTGAGATTTTTTCTCTTTTCGTGTCAACCAGATGAGGAATTAGTTTGGAAGAAGAACATTTTATCCTACTGATATCCATTATGTTTTAAGTGTTCTCTTTATTTTGACCAAACTACAACCTCTCTGATGAGGATAAGTTACACGAGCAGATCTCCTCCATATTATAGAATTCTAATTAAATGCTGTTAATTGAAAAACTTAACCAAGTTTTTATTTGGCAGGTTTTATGACTAGAGCATTTTAATTAAGTGGAATTTCCAAGGGATATTGATGATAGCATTTGGTTTTAAATTGAAAACAAAATCTTTTTACCCCAAGAGAATGAAAGCAGCATATAGAGACCATATTTCCTTTTCATTAAATAACAATCACGTTGAATCTGTTTATAGGGCTTTGCGGTGCAACAGATGACTGCTGTATATTAGTCGTTAGCCTCTAAAGCAGTGAGCAGATTTCTGGCAGGCATAGGTAGAAGATGGTTTGTGAAGAGTTGGCTGATTCAGTTATTCAACAAAGCCTTTAATTGCTGCAAATGTATTCATCTTATTTGGAACCTGCACCTGCAAAATGGGAATGAAAAAGTTCAACATAAAAATTCTCAGCAATTGGTTTTTAGACCAAAATGTTTCTTTACCTTTGTTTGCTATTTTATACATGCCTCTCGAAAGGAAGAATTAATTAAAATAACCTGATATATGCTATGATCATTATTTTCGAAAAGCATAAGATATTACTTTGTAAATGCATTTTCAGTATTTCTCCACCACCAATCACATTGTGTTTTCTTTTTGTTCTTTGCTTCATTTTCATTTGCATTGTCTTTTGTGCTAGCGTAGCATTTAGTGTAGGACTTTAATGTCATTCTTTTGCTACTGTTCCCCCGCTCTTTATCAATGACTGGAAAAGTGAAGTGACTTAATCATGACAAACGTAGAATTAAATGATGAAGCTAGAGTGGAGGACATTTCAACTCTACCCAGAGATTTGAGCTGTGGGAGAGGAGGAAAAGAAAGGACCACCATTCAAAGAACTTCTGTCAAATGTTTACTGTTTTAAAGACACAATAGGTCTCAGCTGACGTAAGAGACTACAAATTGTACGCTAATATTCAAACATTGATTTGAATAAATAAATGGGTGGCCTTATAAATAAAAATGAAATTGCATAATTGTAATAAGATAAATTAAGCTAAAATTATTTTATTTCTTTTTCTTTCCTTTAGTTTGCTTTAATAAGAACTCCTGTGAACATGAAGATTTATTATCGATATTTAGTGCCAAAACATAAAGCATTATTAGGGAGAGCAGCCTGACCAGCATCGTGAAACCCCAACTCTGCTAAAAATACACAAATATTAGCCAGGTGTAGTGGCATACGTCTGTAGTCCCAGCTACCTGGAAGGCTGATGCAGGAGAATGGCTTGAATCCAGGAGGCTGAGGTTGCAGTGAGCTGAGATCATGTCACTGCACTTTAGTCTGGGTAACACGACTCCATCTAAAAAAAAAAAAAAATTGTACTTATATGAGAGTTTATTCATTAAAAGTTTTACTTTGTCAGAAGTATTATAGTTATCTTTTGGCGTATTATAGCTAAAGAGGTGATTGCGAGCTTCATGCTGTATCTAAGGAAACAGTATAGGCTTATAAAAACAATGATAAGTCTTATCAGAATATGCATCAAATCTATTTTATGTTATTTATCCTTAAACATGATAGCCTCTTTACAGCTCTCTGAGCTTTTGTCAAAATGCCACTATATAAATATTGATAATTACATTCAGTAATCTCCTTAGGTTTACAGTAATATACCATATGGTACATGGGACATTGACATTAATTATTAAGATTATAATGCAAATTTTGACTGAAACTAAGAATTAGTGAAATTAATGCATTTTAAATATTTAAAAATGTATCAGGCATATCTTATAGCTACTTCCCTTAAGAGGAGGCCTTTCAGTAGCCTACAGGGCAATCTTCCAATTAAATTACTTGAGCTTACATTGTTTTGAATGAATTGAACACTTAAAGGGGTATCAATGGAAACTTTCAGAATATTTACGTATCATAGACTATATTTCCCCCAAGTAAATAACATGAAGCATCAAGTATTTTTCTTATTTGTATAAACTTAATGGATACAATTACAGTTTTGTTACAGTGATATATTGTGTAGTGCTGAAGTCAGGGCTTTTAGCATAACTATTACCATCACCCTAATAATACATTGCATCTATTACACCACTTATCATCCCTTACCTTCCCCCACCCTCCCACCTTCTGATTCGCCAGTGTTGATCATTCCACATTCTAGTCCAAGTGTACACATTATTTAGCTCCCACTTATAAGTGAGATCATGTGACTTTTGACTTTCTGTTTCTGAGTTGTTTCAATTAAGATAATTGCCTCCATTTCCATCCATGTTGCTTTTACAAAAGACATGATTTCATTCTTCTTTATAGCTGAATGCTATTCCAGTGTGTGTATGTCATACATTTTCTTTATCCAATCATCCATTTATGAACAATAAGGTTGATTCCATAGCTTTGCTATTGTGAATTGTGCTGATATAAGTATACTAGTATTTAATAGCTTTTATGACATTGATCTGAAAAAGAGGAATTGACATTTTTCTTAACATAGAAAACATTCATTTGCTTCTGATGTGAACTGATGAAACTGCAAATTCTGTAAATTTTTTCCAATGTGGAAGACACTTTTAGTAAGATGGAATGTTCCTAATTCCAGAGAAGCAAACTTGTAATCAATGGTCGGAATGAAATTTAGCATTATTTTCCTGTTAATGTTAAAATGAGGTCATTTTGATTTTAAGTGATTTTCATTCTAGACTCAAGTGCACACTTTTTCCATTTCAGACTTTCATGTTTAAGTGTACAATGTGCTCTTGGACATACTAATCACAATTCAATTTACTCAGCACATTCTGCATACATTACTCAAAATAAACAGCACACTGTTTTATCTATTCTTTTACTACAAATCAAATATTATGTTAATAAAATTGAGAAGTAGTACAATAAATAATTGCTTCTGAAATTCATAATAAAATGCTGTGTTAATTAAAACATTATACATACTAATGGATTGCTATTCACTAACTATACACTTGCTAAGGATTCTCCTGGTCATAAGAAAGTCACAAAGGCATATTATTGTTTTAAATCCATCCACCTAATAAGCCCCAAGTATAAATAACACTAGTCAAGGAGGATTAGGAAAGAAGTGTAGGCAATCATTAAGGGAGCAAAAGAAGCTACCAACATTTACCACAAACTAAGAAATGTATATCGGTGGGAGCTGTAGCGGGTCGAATAGTGTTCCCTGCAAGATTCCAATCCACCGGGAACCACACAATGTGACCTCATTTAAAGTAAGGGTCTTTGCAGAGGTAATTAAAGGTTTGAGATGAGATCATCCTGGAGCAGAGTGGACCCTCAACCCAGAATAGAGAGGCATATCAATTAGTATTTATATTTAGCATCTACTTTCAGTTGATTTCAAAAAGAAAAAAGATACACAAGCTGACATGAATGTATTAATTAGGAATCTTTCCCACCTCCACACTAATTCACAACTTTCTGTGATTTTTGAAGGTCCATGTCTAAAAGATATTTGAAGGTTCAGGTCTAAAAGAACTGTCCATTTCTGATCAATTTTAAATTCTAAAATGCAGAATATGCTCAAAAACACAAAAGAAATGCAGGTGTATTTTAACCGAGATTATTAGAAGATGAAGATTTAATTTCTTATATTCTTATTTTTACATCTGGATATCTTATATATTGATATTTCAAAGCCAAGTTTAATTGTGTACTATTGTTTTATGGTTACCATTTAAAGTCTTTCATAAATTTTCCTGTGTCAGTGTATGCTTTTAACAATTGAATATTTCTATGCGTTTAGGAAGTTAGGTGATTCCAATTGTGAATAACCAATTTCTTCTTAGATTCCCAGGTAAACTTGATTATAACTGTTATATAGACTGCACTTTAACTGTTTGAATGTTCCTTGCATGTTTGTGATAAATTAGCGTTCACATATTTAGAAAACAACTTACAATTTTTAAAAACTGCTTTGAATAAACTGTGAATTAGCAAGATTTATGCTTCTGATAAATAAAATTGTTGTTTAAGAAGGAAAACAGTGGGTTACCTTAGAGTGATCATGTTTCTTTGAAAAGCTCTTTGTTCCTTTCTGCTCTTTGTCATTGTTTCTTATTTTCCTCCCATTCTCTTTATCTCCATTGCACTTGACCTAGCCACAGTATCCTTCATTCTTATGGGACAACACTTCCTCCTGGCTTTTCTCTGGCTGGCTGTTCTTGTGAAGTTTTCTTTGCCTGTTCTTTCTCCACCATGTGAGCTTTACAAAGAAGAGGCTATACTTCCTCAAGCTCTCTTCTCCGTCAGGAGCCCCAGGATGGGGCACACACTGTCTGTGTGCTTTCTCATTGCAATGCTCCCCACCCTTCCCTGTCTCACTCCTCACGTTTTTTCTTCCTTTTGCCACTCTGGGGTCTCACCTTCCAAATAAAAAGTATTAGTGCATCATCTTTAACTCTTCTCTGTTTCTAGAGTACCCAAATTAACACTCATGGCTTTACATACTATTACTCTCTCATGTAACTTATAGCCCACACCTCTCCTCTGATTTCCAAATTGCCTATTTGACAGCCCCAAACCTGCTCTCCCCTTCCACCTGTCTTTGCCATCAGAGCAAATGGAAATTCCCTTTTCAGTTGGTCAAATAAACACTTGGCTGTAACCCTCGGTTTATGTCCCTCATGCCTCTCGTCCAATCAATCAACACATACTGTGTTGATTGATTTCATCACAGTTCCTTTCTGCTATGATGTATTTTTTCCTTACATGACCAAGTTCCCCCAGGCAAATGCACCCACAAAAGGGTAATAAAATGGCACATATGCAGGCAGGATGGTTTATGGCAGGTTCCCCTTGATGCCCCATGAAGCCAAGACCTGCCACAATACTCACTGTGGATTTTTGCCTATTTTCTGCCCTGTAGTGTAATGATATTGTGGAAAATATCAAAGAGGCCTGAAGATATCCCTGTGGGGAGCAGTGATATAACGAGGGAGAAGCATTTATGTTGATCTATACCACGGAGAGTCAAACTGTTGGAGAAACTGGACAACAGGGTGTGTGAAACAAGTTACGGAAGAGTATGGTGTTAGAACAGCCACCGTACAGGACCTGAAGAAACAGAAGGGTAAACTGTTGAAGTTCTATGTTCAAATTGATGAACAGAAGTGAAAGAAAAACAGAAAAAAAGCTACATAAAAGTTAAAATGAAGACCTTGATAATTTATTGAAAAAACTTGATCCATTAGCATTGAAGTGAACACAGACCACTTAGTGCTTTGCTGATCATGAAACAAGCAAAGATCTATCACGATGACTGAAAATGAAAGGAAACTGAATATTCAACAGGATGGTTGCTGAAATTTAAGAAATGACATAGCATTAAATGTTTAATGATTTGTGGTGATAAAGCATCTGTTCTTCACAAAGCAGTGGAGAAAATCATTAACAGCTTTGCCAACGTCATCGCTGATAAAAAATCTGACACCAGAACAAGTCTATAATGTAGATCAAACATCCTTGTTTTGGTGTTAGTGCCCCAAACACTGGCTACTGCGGATGAGACAACGCTACAGGCATTAAGGATGTCAAAAACAGAATAACTCTGTGGGAATGTGCTAATGCAGCAGGCACACATAAGTGTATAAATTTGCTGTGACAGGCAAAAGTTTGCCTCCTTGCTGACTGTAAGAAGTGAATTTCTTACCAGTCCGTTACTGTGTTATGCTAACAAAAAGGCATGGATCACCAGAGAAATATTTTAGGATTGGTTTTACAAACACTTTATACCAGTGGCTCATGCTTACTGCAGGGAAGCAGGACTGGAAGACTGCCAGATTTCCAGATTTTGTTATTCCTTGACAACTGTTCTGCTCATCCTTCAGCGGAATAGCTCATCAAAAATAATGTTTATGCCAGGTGCTGTTCCCCAAATGTGGCTTCATTATTCAGCCATGTGACCAGAGTATCCTTAGATCCATAAATATTAAAACACTTTCTTGAACAGCATGCTAGCAGCAGTAAGCAGAGGTGTGAGTGTGGAAGGTTCCCAAAGGAGTTTAGCATGAAGGATGCTATATATGCTGTTGTCAATGCTTGGAACACAGTGACTGAAGACACAGTTGTGGATGCCTGGCACAACCTCTGGCCTGCAACTGTGTTCCGTGCAGATGGTGAACAAGGTGGTGACTCTGAAGAATTCTGGATGTCAAGTGAGGAAAAAAAAATGCTTTATCTTCTTACATATGCAAAAAACATACCTTCAGAGTTCATCTTTAAGCTGAAAGAAGCAGCTATTGAAGAAGTTGTTAACATCAATCATGAGGCTCCAGTTGTTAATTCTTTAACAAACAGTTCTGAATCAAGGAGAGTATGATAATGGTGATGATGACGATGGCATTAATGCTGCAGAAAAAGTGCCTGTAGACAACACCGTGATATGCGATAGGTGTATTGAAGGACTACAGAAGAATGTATTTGGAACAGAACAAGGAATCATGTCTCATTATAAAACTGAAGAGAGACTTCTAAGACAAAATACACTGCCAATGAGGCAGATGACTGGAAGAAACATTTCAGAAATCCATCTAGCAGAACGCCTCCTCATCCCTAGAGGACCCACTTCTCAGTCCCTCAACTACTTCCCAGGTTTCTTCTACCCTAAATCAATCAATAATTAATTCATAAATTAAAAACACCATGCACAGCAGCCTTTTAATTATAACAGCATTGTAGGTGGAGACTGGAAGCCTGCATTGTTTGTTGTTGCTCTTGTCTAGCACCTGATCCAGGTGTTCCGGTGATGCTACTATGCTGCCAAGTTACCCTGAACTCATTATTCTCGCTGTTTAATGTTATGACTTTTTTCTTTTTATTTATTTATGTATTTTGTTTTTGAGATAGGGTCTTGCTTTGTCACCTAGGCTGGAGTGCAATGGTGTGATCTCGGCTCACTGCAACCTACACCTCCCGGGTTCAAGCGAGTCTCCTTCCTCAGCCTCCTGAGTAGCTGGAATTGCAGGGGCCCACAACCACGCTCAACTAAATTTGTATTTTTAATAGAGACAGGGTTTCACCACATTGGCCACGCTGGTCTCAAACTCCTTACCTCGGGTGATCTGCCCACCGTGGCCTCCCAAAGTGCTGGGATTACAGGCATGAGCCCCCACACCTGGCAGGTACGACATATTTTTTACTGTTAACTACTTATGTGTAAATAAGTATGAGAAGATGATTGCTTATTGGTAGTATCTAAATTCAGAGTCAGGAATAACAGTGAGGCCAAACAACCACAGATGTCTACACAGGTGGCTGAGATAGTGATACGTTCCTTTTTGGTGGCTCAGTGTACAC
Source organism: Rhinopithecus bieti (assembly GCF_001698545.2). NCBI lineage: Eukaryota > Metazoa > Chordata > Mammalia > Primates > Cercopithecidae > Rhinopithecus > Rhinopithecus bieti. The sequence continues at coordinate 1,042,781 of NW_016816262.1, forward strand.
AAACTTTATTTCACATACTAAATTGCTAATATATTATGCAAAATTACCTTCATACTATGTATATGAAGTATATCTGAAATGTAAACGAATTTCATGTTTGGATTTGTATTCTACCTCCAAGGTATCTCATTATTTAGATGATAATATTCCAAAATCAAATAAAAGAAAACATTGAAATCAAAACACTTCTGGGTCCAAGCACTTCAAATACGGAATATTTGACCTGTATTATAATAATTTAATAGGCCCAGTTTTTATTATGCAGTGGGAGCAGAGATGTGTTTTTCTTATCTCCTCTGCTTTGAACTGGCCTTGACCGATCTCAAGCTGTGGTCAGCTTCGTCTTTGCCCTCCCATCCCAAAGTTCTTTCTGCTTTTGTTGGTGACCTCACTATGCTATCACCATTCTTTGGCATGGCAGTTTAAATACTCGTAATAATGTCCCAGTACCTCAAACTTTCAGCTCATATCTGATGTCTTCCGGTCCTGACCTTAAGTAAGTATCAGGCAGCTGTCCTTTAAATTTGGAAATACAGTCAGTAAAAGTTAACGCGTCCCTTAAGAGTTCTGGCCTCAGATTCACTGAACATTTAACTCTTTATCTAGTTCCTGCCAGTCAGTGGGTTTAAAGCGTGATGGCTATAATCAGTTCAGAATCCATATGATGAATTTAATTATTTAACATCTGGTAAATAGAGCATATTATCTATGACAAATATTGCTAATTTTTTATTTGTTTGGTGGGTGGAAGTGGTACATATACCATTCTGTGGTAGCAATATTTGATCTAAAACCAAAAACTACCATAAATTATTTTCATTATGTGAGTCAAACAATCTTTGTGATACTTTATGTAGCTGTGAAGTATCGAAAGTCATTATCCTCATTCTAGAATCTGAGATATGGAATAGCCTGTTTTCAGTAGAACGTTTTCCCCTTTATTACCTTGTAATGGATTGCTGTATTGTGGATTCAAAATATTCTAAAATACATTAAATAGAAAATATTATCTGCTAAACAAATGAAAGTATAAAAATGGCTCCTTGTAACTAGCGAGCTCATCTACATTTCTATCACCAAAATGGCACAATTTAGCAGGACAAGAATATAAACCCTTATTTTTAACAATTTTTTGGATAAAACATGACAAATTGATTTTAATTGGAATTAGTGTTATATATACTACAAATTATAAAAATCAAGGAAAGTGTATCAGCATGAATACCTGCAATTTCCACAACAGTGGTATAGAAATATATTATTGAAGTATTGGGATTTTAAATAATAAACATTGTATATTGGAATAATTTTAGACTTGCTTAAAAGTTGTAGAGATAGTACAGAGTTCCGATGTAGTCCTCATTCAGTCTCCTCAAATGACAACATCCTACAATGCCATGAAACTACATCATGACTAAGAAGTCAACATTGGCACACTACTACTATGTCAGTCTACACTTTATTTACATTTCACTGATTTATTGCTCCTATTAAGGTATTTTATTTTTTTCTTCCAGGGTTAAATATTGGATACATTGCATTTACATCATGATGAATTTGGGTAAATAGGTTCTCATAGGGAAGTTTAAAATGTGTCTTCATATAATTGGCTACAAGCAAGACCACATTATATAGCAATTTAAATAAAAGACCTTAGATTAAAGAATAGGGTTCTGCAGAAAATTTGTAATAATATAAAAATTTTCTTTCTTCAATTGGCTTTATTTTTATCTCCCCTATTATGTGTTTGACATTTCCCTTTGAATAATTTTTTCTTTTCAATTATATTCAGATACAAAATCTTAGAAGTGACATTGAAAAAATCTGTGAAATGAAAGGGCATAATTCAGTTGTTAACCTTCACAAGAATAACTGTTATAAAAATCAAGTGATTTTACTACATAACACTTCCTATTGTAGAAAATAATAGTCACATCTATCACATTCAAAGAGAGTCAACTGAAAATCCACATATTTGTGTTACAATTTTCAAAATTTTGTATTTGAAGCAAAACCTTTAGACTTTTGCTAAAACTATAATGAAAACTCTAACTTTACTTTTAAAAACGTGATGTGAAGACTAGTTCCACAAATTCAGCTTTAAATTATTATACACAAGGAGAAATTTTGTCTTCACCATTCTTACTGCAGAGTTGCATCTACATTTAAAACTGAGAGATTTCTTATGTTTGCCTTACATGGGAAGGATCAATTGCTCATTGAAATAGCAGTTCAAAGTTTATCAACTTTATATGATAGAAAGTGTAACTTTGAAATGCTGAGACGGAAGCATAACATCTATTTCTAAGTGCAAAACCATTCTCAGAGCCTTCTCAGGACCAGTGACCAAGCATTTCGGCATTTGTAGCCATTGTGTTTGTTTTTCAAGCTTCAAGTCAATATGTACGTGTTAATTTCTTAGAATAGAATAAATACCATTTTAGAATGTGACAGTTTCAAACTGTAATAAATAGAAAGGGCAGTTGTATACATAGATACTTTGAAATATATATATCTTTGAAAATATATATTTAGTGACTTCTTCACTCTGCATACAACAGCTTATTTAAGGGTAAGTTATGCTGATCTTAAAGGTCTTATACTTATTTTCTTTCAAGAACACACAGTACTTTTCAATCAAACAACTGCTGCTATGTTTTGTGTTCTTTTCAAAAAAGGAAAAGTTGAAAGAGTTAACATTATTTCTGCTGTTCTACACCTCATTTTCCTGATCTCTCCAGATTTGTCTAAAATGGGCATTATTTGAAAGGAAGACTTACCTACATTGTCTTTGTACTTCAAAAGATGCTCTGGGAGGAGGAATTCAGGGAACTTCCTGTTTTCACCTTTTCCTGACCCTGGAGGGCTCTATTAGTTCACGTGTGTGTGTTTCTTTTAAACAAGCTATTTGTAGTCTGCAGCATGAGCCATCTGCGTTAATCCCGCCATCATACGGATTCAAGGAGCACTGACATATTTTTAGAGTGCATTCCTATTTTCATGGAATCCTAGAATATACTCTGTAATAAATCCAGGTTCACGGTTAAGTTCTTCAGCCACAGTTCCTCCTGTGCAGTCACACGTCTTCTTTTGACACAACTATCATTTCAGACCTCATGACACTAAATAAAGATGAGATAAACTGCAGTGATTGACCTGACTTGAGAATAATGAGGGATGAAGGCCAAAAAAAGAATATGAATCTGTCCACAACTGTGTATCAAAACAGAGAGCAAAACAAAACAATTCAGAATATCAACCTACTTGGATAAGGAGGAAGTTATTATGGCCACATTTTGGTGTATAGCTAAACTTTCTTAAATGATATCTTTTACTATGGCCTCCATACAGTCCAGAATTGAAAGATTCAATTTCAAAAAGAACATTTGCAGTTCTTAATTTTCTAATTCTCACCACTTTGGGTACTACCACCCGATAGCAGTCAGTGACACTAGCTAGCATACAGTCTAGCGTGTGGATTACACCACCTAGACTTCGCTCCCAGTCAATGTTACTTATCCTCAGTTCTTAATCTCAGGCCTTTGAGAGCTACCTTACAATTATTTTTAGGTAACTATAGCAAAACTACTTAATTTGACAGCTTATTTAATATTTACATTTTAACATAACTCGTCTAATTTCTTCAATGACTTAAAGTTGTTATGGGTACATACTGGGCGAACAAATACGGGGTGCATGAGATATTTTGATACAGGAATACAATGCATAAAAATCACATCAAGGTGATTATTAGGGGGTATCCCTAATATGGGGTATCCATCTCCTCAAGCGTTTATCCTTTCTTTGTGATACAAATAATCCAATTATACTATACTAGTTATATTAAAATATACAATAAATTATTGCTGACTGTAGTCACCCGGCTGTACTAGCACACAGTAAATCTTATTCGTTCTAACTATATTTTTGTACCCTTTAACTATCCCACTTCACCTTCCCAACGATTATCTTTCCCAGCTTCTGGTAACCATCACTCTCCTCTCTATCTCAATGAATTCAATCATTTTAATTTCTAGCTCCCATCAGTAAGTGAAGACATGTGAAGTTTTTCTTTCTGCACCTGGCCTATTTCAGTTAGCATGATGACCTCCAGTTCCATCTATATTGTTTCAAATGACTTATTTCATTCTTTTTTATTGCTGAATAGACCTCTATTGTGTATATGTACCATGTTTTCGTTATCCATTCATCTGCTGATGGACACATAGGTTACTTCCAGATCTTGGTACTGTGAATAGTGCTGCAATAAACATGAGAGTGAAGATACCTCTTCCAGTATACGGATTTCCTTTCTTTTGGGTGTATACCTAGCAGTGGGATCCTGGATCATATGTTGGCTCTGTTTTTAGTGTTGAGGAAACTCCAAACTGTTTTCCATAGTGATTGTATTAATTTACATTCCTGCCAACAGTGTATAAGGGTTCCCTGTTCTCCATATCCTTGCCAGCATTTGTTATTGCCTGTATTTTTGATAAAAGCCATTTTAACTGGGGTGAGATGATATCTCATTGTAGTTTTGATTTGCATTTCTGTGATGATCAACAATGTCGAGGAGCTTTTCATATACTGGTTTGCCATTTGTATGTCTTCTTTTGAAAACTGTCTATTCAAATCTTTTGCCCATTTTCTGATCATATTATCAGATTTTTTTTTTTTCCTTTTGAGTGGTTTGGGCTCCTTATGTATTCTGGTTATCAATCCCTTGTCAGATAGATAGTCTGCAAATATTTTCTCCCATTCTGTAGGTCGTATTTTCATTTTGTGGATTATTTCCCTGGCTGTGCAGAAAATTTTTAACTTGATGTAATCCCATTTGTCCATTTTTGCTTTGGTTGCCTGTGCTTGTAGAATATTATTCAAGATGTCTGTGCTCAGTCCAATGTTCTGGAGAGTTTCTCCAATGTTTTCTTTTAGTAGTTTGAGGTCATAGATTTAAGTCTTTAATCCATTTTGATTTGACTTTTGTATATTGTGTGAAATAGGGGTCTTATTTCATTCTTTTGCATATGGATAGGATGTCCAGTTTTCCCAGTACCATTTATTGAAGACACTGTAATTTCTCCCTTGTATGTTCTTGGCACTTGTGTAGAAAATGAGTCAACAATAATGTATAGATTTACTTCTGGGTTTTCTATTTTTCCCATTGGTCTATGTATCTGTTTTTACACAAGTACCCTGTGCTTTTGTTCACTATAGCTCTGTCATATAATTTGAAGTTAGGTAATGTGCTTACTCCAGTTTTGTTATTTTTGTTCAGGATAGCTTTTTCTCTTCTGGGTCTTTTGTGGTTTCATGTACATTTTAGAAATTTTTTCTTCTATTACTGTGAAGAATGCCATTGGTATTTCGATACTGATTGTATTAAATCTATAGATTTCTTTAGATAGTATGGGCATTTTAACTATATTGCTCCTTCCAATCCATGAACATGCAGTATCTTTCCATTTCTTTCTGTTTTCCTCAATTTCTTGCATCAATATTTTATAGTTTTCATTGTCAGGATCTTTCATTTCATTGGTTAAGTTTATTCCTAGGCATTTTATTTTATTTTTAACTATTGTAAATGGGATTACTTTCTTGATTTCTTTTCATATTGTTCACGGTTGCAATATTGAAATACTACTAATTTTGTATGTTAATTTTGTATCCTACGACTTTACTAAATTTGTTTATCAGTAATAATAGTTTTTTGGATGGAGTCTTTAGGTTGTTCTACACATAAGATCCTATCATCTGAAAATGAGGATAATTTGACTTATTCCCTTCCTATTTAGATGACCTTGTTTCTTTTTCTTGCCTGATTGCTCTAGGTAGGACCTTCAGTACTATGTTGGATAACAGTGGTGAAAGTAGGCATACTTGTCTTGTTCCAGATTTTACTGGAAAGGCTATCAGTTTTTCTCCGTTCATTAATATTAGCTGTGGGTCTGTTATATACGGCTTTTATTGTGTAGAATTGTGATCCTTATATCTCATTTTTTTGAGGGTTCTTATCATGAAGGGATGTCGAATTTTATCAAATGCTTCCTCAGCATCAAGTCATAGGACCATATGGTTTTTGTCTTTCTTTCTGTTTATATGATGTATCACATTGATTGATTTGTATATATTGAACCATTTTTGCATCCCTGGGATAAATCCCACTTTGCCATGATGAATGACCTTTCTAATGTGTGTTGTTGATTTCAGTTTGCTACCATTTTGTTGAAGATTTTTTCATCAATGGTCACCAGAAATATTAGCCTGTAGTTGTCTCTTTTTCATGTGTCTTTGTCGGGTTTTGGTATCTGGGTAATACTGGCCTTACGGAATAGGACTGGAAATATTCCCTTCCCCTCTATTATTATTTTTGGAATAGTTCGAGTAGGATTGATATTAGCTCTTCTTTAAATGTTTGGAAAAATTCAGCAATGTTACGATTGGAGACTTTGTTCATTTCTTGAAATATTTTTTTTTCTAAATTTTGGCTCACCTGTGTTGATTCTGAGGAGCAGTCTTTGAGCTCTGAGCTTCTTTCCTCAGCTTATTTTTTCTGTTATTAAGGTTTCCTATTTCATTATAAAATTCCTGGAGTGAACTTTTCATTTCCAGGAATTCTGCAGTTCTGCTTGGTCTTGTCTTGTCTTGTCTTGTCTTGTTTTCTTTTCTTTTCTCTTCTCTTCTCTTTTCTTTTTTCTTTTCTTTTCTTTCCTTTCCTTTCCTTTCCTTTCCTTTCCTTTCTTTCTTTTCCTTTCCTTTCCTCTTCTTTTCTTTTCCTTTCTTTCTTTTCTTCTCTTTTCTTCCTTTCTTTTCTTTTTCTTTTTCTTTTTTTTTTTCTGATGGAGTCTCTCTCTCTGTCACCAGGCTGAAGTGCAGTGGCATGATCTTGGCTCACTGCCACCTCTGCTTCCCCAGTTCAAGCTATTCTCCTGTCTCAACCTCCTGAGTAGCCGGGACTACATGCACATGTCACCATGCTCAGCTAATTTTTTTATTTTGAGTAGAGATGGGGTTTCACCATGTTGTTCAGGATGGTTTCGATCTCCCGTTTCTTCTTAAAATGGCTATGCTGTATTTCCACATAAGATCATTTTACTGGCTTCCTTGGATTGGGTTTCAACTTCTCTGGTATCTCCTTGAAATTCCTTGCCATAGATTCTGAATTCTATGTCTGTTGTTTCGGCCATTTCAATCTGGTTTAGAACCATTGCTGGGGAGATAGTGTGATCATTTATAGTTAAAAAGAAACTGCCTTTTAGAGTTGCCAGAATTCTTGCACTGGTTCTTTCTCATCTTTGTGGGTTGATATTCCTTTAATCCTTGAAGTTACCATCCTTTAAATGAGGCTTTTTACTTTTGTATTCTTTGATGCCATTGAGAGTTTAACTGTAGTATAAATTGGGTTCAGTTAATTGATTTTACTTCTGGATGCTCTCTGGGGGCCAAGGCTCAGCTCAGCACTCCTGGTCTGCATGCTGTAACCCTGGGGCCCTAGGGCCAGACTCATTAATTTGTTTTCTGGCCCCTTAAGGTCAAACACCTACTGTACTGGAGGGGTCAAGATGTTTAGGTTTTGGATTTCTGCCTGGTTCAAACTTCATGGGTTTTGTGTGTCTGGGAATTTATCTGTTTTTTACTAGGTTCTTCAATTTATTGGCATGTAGTTGCTCAAAGTAGCCTCTAATGATCCTTTGAAATTTTGTGGCATCAGTTGTAATGCTTTCTTTATCAACTCTGATTTTATTTATTTTTTCTTCTACTTTTTCTTAGTTTGGCTAAGTATTTGTCAGTTTTGTTTACCTTTTTAAGAAAGCAATTTCTCATTTTGCTGAACTTTTTTGTTGCTTTCTTTTAATTTTATTTCTGCTCTAATAATTATTATTTTTTTCTCTACTGTTTTTGAATTTGATTTGCTCTTGCTTTTGTAGTTATTTAAGATACATCAAGATGTTCATTTGAAGGTTTTCTACTTTTATGATGCAGAACTTTATTGCTATAAACTTTACGTAGTACTTCTTTCACTCTACCCCATAGGTTTTATTATATGAGGTTTCCATTTTCTTTCGTTTGAAGAAATTTCAAAATTTCCTTCTTAATTTCTTCATTGGCCCACCGGTCATTTAGGAACATGTTGTTTACTTTCCATTGTTTTTATAGTTTCCAAAATTCCTCATTATAGATATCTTTATTCGATTGTGATCAGAAAACATACTTTACATAATTTCAATATCTACAAAGAATTTTAAGACTTGTTTTGTGACCTAACATTTGGTTATCCTTGAAAATGATCCACATACTAAGGAGCAGAATGTGTATCCTGCAGCCATTGGATGTTACATTCTGTAAATATCTATTAGGTCTATATTTTCTATAGTGCACATTGCGTCCAATGTTTCTTTGTTGATTTTCTGCATGGAAGATCTGTCCAGTGATATTAAAGTGGAGTGTCTAAGTCTCCAGTATATATTATAAATATATATAGAGGTAGACTTTTGGTATCAGGATGATGCTTGCCTCATAAAATGAATTAGGGAGGAGTCCCTCCTTTTCAATTGTTTGGAATAGTTTCAGAAGTAATGACACCAGCTCCTCTTTGTATCTCTGGTAGAATTCGGCTGTGAATGTGTCTGGTCCTGGTTTTTTGTTTGTTTGTTGGTTGGTTGGTAGGTTATTAACTACTGCCCTAATTTCAGAACTTGTTATTGGTCTATTCTGGCATTTGACTTCTTCCTGGGTTAGTCTTGGCAGGGTGTATGTATCCAGGAATTTATCCAGCATTCCTACACACCAACAATAGAAAAAAAGAGAGCCAAATCATGAATAAACTCCCATTCACAATTGTTAAAAAGAGAAAAAAAATACTTAATAGACTCAACAAAGGATGTGAAGGACTTCTTCAAGGAGAACTACAAATCATTGCTCAAGGAAATAAGAGAGGACACAAATGGAAAAACTTTCCAACCTTATGGGTAGAAAGAATCAACATTGTGAGAAAATTTTGTAAAAGTAATTTATAGATTCAATGCCGTTCCTATCAAACTACCATTGACATTCTTCACAGAATTAGAAAAAAAAAGCTACTTTAAATTTTATATAGATCCAAAAAAAGAGCCCATATAACCAAGACAATCGTAAGCAAAAAGAACAAAGCTGAAGGCATCATGTTATCTGAGTTAAAACTATACAAAAATGTGACAGTAACCAAAATAACATGGTACTGATACCAAAATAGACATATAGACCAATGGAATGGAACGGAGACATCAGAAATAACACCATACATCCACAATCATCTAATCTTTGACAAACCTAACAAAAACAAGTAATGGGGAAAGGATTCCCTGTTTAATAAATGGTGCTGGGAAAACTGGCTAGCCATATGAAGAAAACTGAAACCAGACCCCATCCTTACACTGAAATGAACTCAAGATGGATTAGAGACTTAAATGTAAAACCCAAAACCATAAGGGCCCTAGAAGAAAACCTAGGCAATACCATTCAGGACATAGACAGCCACAAAGTCTTCATGATGAAAATGCCAAAAGCAATTGCAACAGAAACCAACATTGACAAATGGAATGTAATTAAACTAAAGAGCTTCTGCACAGCAAAAGAAACTATCATCAGAGTGAACCGGCAAACTACAGAATGGGAGAAAATTTTTGCAATCTACCCATCTGACAAAGGTCTAATATCCACAATCTGCAAGGAACTTAAACAAATTCACAAGAATAAAACAAAGTCAGGTACGGTGGCTCACACCTGTAATCCCAGCACTTTGGGAGGCCAAGGTGACAAATCACAAGGTCAGGAGTTTGAGAGCAGACTGGCCAACACGGTGAAACCCCATCTCTACTAAAAATACAAAAATTAGCTGGGCGTGGTGGCACACACCTGTAGTCCCAGATACTTGGGAGGCTGAGGCAGGAGAATTGCTTGAACCAGAGCGATGAAGGTTGCAGTGTGCTGAGATCGTGCCACTGCACTCCCGCCTTGGCCACAGAGCAAGAATTCATTAAAAAAACATAAACAAACCAAAAAAAACCAGCCTCATCAAAAAAAGGGGCAAGGATATGAACAGATACTTTTCTAAATAAGACATTTATGTGGCCAAAAAACATATGAAATAAAGCTCAACATCACTGATTACTAGAAAAATGTGAATCAAAACCACAATGAGATACCATCTCACAGCAGTCAGAATGGCAATTATTAAAAAGTCAAGAAACAATAGATACTGGTGGGTGTGGAGAAATAGGAATGCTTTTACACTGTTGGTGGGAATGTAAGTTAGTTCAACCGTTGTGGACGACAGTGTGGTGGTTCCTCAAGGATCTAGAACTAGAAATACCATATGACCCAGCAATCCTATTATTGAGTATATACCCAAAGAATATAAATCATTCCACTATAAAGACACATGCACATGTATGTTTACTGCAGCACTATTTACAATAGCAAAGACATGGAACCAACCCAAATGCCCATCAGTGATAGACTGGATAAATAAAATGTGGTACATATACACCATGGAATACTATGCAGCTGTAAAAATGAATGAGAGCATGTCCTTTGCAGGGCATGGATGAAGATGAAAGCCATCCTCCTCAGCAAACTAACATGGTAACAGAAAACCAAACACCACATGTTCTCACTCATAAGTGGGAGTTGAGAAATGAGAACACATGGATACAGGGAATACACGCTCAGGCCAGTTGGTTGGGGGGTAGGGGCAGAGGCGAGGGGAGGGAGAGCATTAGGACAATTAGCTAATGCATGTGGGGCTAAAAACCTAGATGATGGGTTGACAGGTGCAGCAAACCACCATGGCATATGTGTTTCTATGTGACAAACCTAACATTCTGTACTTGTATCCAGGGATTTAAAGTAAAAAAAAAAAAATCATATCTTTAGGTACCTGTAAGTTGCTTATTTCTCTAATATGTGGGAGACAAGGAGAAATACACTACTCTTCTTAAATAATAATAATAATAAATGAACTTTTAATACATTATTTTTAATGCTTTTAATGTCACTTAGTGGGGCTAAATTAACTTCTGTGCTGTGATGTCCTGTTCCTTCTACTACGTATCCTGTCATTTGAACAATTTTCTACTCTTGATCATTTTCTTTAAAATTATGTCAAAAAATAATAAAATAAAATAAAATAATAGCTAATTTGTAAATATTCTTCAACTGTGTTGCCTAACATGAAACTTACACTCAAGATGTTTTCTAGGCCCTTGCTAATGAAGACATCCAACAGCAGTATCATCACCCAAATTTTGAACTGCACAATCTCAGACTTCACCCAGACCTATCAAATCATCTGAACTGCTAAGAGTTCTGGTGAGTCATATATATTTTTAAGTGCGAGAAACACTGGACCATGACCTATCCAGGTTGTTTACTAACTTGAGGTAGCGATATTTGTTTCCAATAATGTAGTATTAAGTTTGGTTTCCTTTTTAGCTGCTGAGTCACATAGTTTGTATTATGGCTGTGATTAAGTATTAATCCCAGTTTTATTTCCTTTTATCAAATGAACTACTTTTAATTTCGGCCTCTTCCACACAATGATAACGATGATGATAATTATAATAATAACTCATATTTATTGAGTGTTTACCTGGTGTTATGTATCATGCTAAACACTTTCTGCATCCTATCTTGCTCACATTGCCATTTAAAAAGAGAAAACTGAGTCTTAGAAAATAAATAGTTGACCAAGGTCACACAGGTAATAGCGGTTTTTCATTGACTGGATCCCAGGTCTGTTTTACTTCAGAGTCTACTTTCTTAAACCCTGCACATATTTCTTCCTTAAATACATACACTATATACGATTAGACACTTCTGTCCTATTACATTTTCTATTTCTTATTTGGCCTTTCATTTTCATTTTCAAAAAGCATTACAAATACTTTTGCTACAATTCTACATGACAGCCTACTAGTTTTCTACTATCGAAGTATTGGTTTAACTGGCATTTTGCATCCTAGAAGTAAATGATAACGTATTAAAATAAACATCCGAGGACAGAGCCCGTCTGGATGATGCTCTTGCACATCAAACAGCGATCTTAGGGAATGCATATTTTTCTTGAAATATCCACTATCTGGTATTACTCAGGCATATACTGATGATATTTCAAGATTAAAGCACAGAAATATACAGGCTCAGGGATCTGCTGCAGAGAAGACTCAGATCTAAAGGATAAGTGGCTAATAGGTAATTAATTCTGAGTTATTATTACATTTCTGGTTTTCATAAACTGCTATTTGATTTCTCACTGGGAAAATAAAATAATTTTAGCCTTAAAGAATGTTAAATGAGATGCATATGAAATAATAAACTGGACAGGAAACATAAGCATGAATCTACTATTTTACTCTGCCAAGGAGTTAGTGCTAAAGGCTCTGAGATAAGACACTGGGTCTGAACATAGAAATGTCAAAGTTTTAGTAGGAAGATCTAGCAGCCAGTGGAGATCTAAATATGCACCCTGAATCCCAGCCATTCTAGCTCCAGCCGTGACTAAAAAGGGCCAAGGTACAGCTCAGGTTGTGGCTTCAAAGGGTGCAAGCCCCAAGTCTTGGTGGCTTCCACATGGTGTTGGGCCTGCAGGTACGCGGAAGGCAAGAGTTTTTGAGCCTCCATCTAGATTTCAGAGGATGTATTTGCATAAACATGTATTGGTAAAAACAAGGCTATCAATAGTACTTAAACTGCAGAATTGGGAAGATCTCGGAGGATATAACACTGAGAGTGGGACCATAGTTTTCCCATTTTTGCTCCTTGGTTTTGGCCAATACTCTCATGCTCTTACTTTTTACAGAAAAGTTTCTCTAGTGCTGTTAAAAATCATGATCAAAATATATTTCAATATATTGTACACACATTATGTTTTCTCATCTACAGAGTTAGTCTGTTTGCCTGTGACTGAATAGGCAAATACTGACAAGTAATTTCTTTCTTTATTTTTTTTTAAGAACAGGAAGACAGAAACTTCAGATTATAGGGTTTATTGTTAATGAAGATTAGTTTGTCCTAGGAAATAAATGTATTTTAACTAATTTATGCACAAATGTGACAAGAAATAGCAAATAAAAACACATCAATTAAATATAAACACAAACAATTCCTATCATAGCTATGTAAATAGACACATGTTATAAAATGTTATATAATATACAGGCTAGTTTGGTAAAATTATATATATGTAAATATATCACAGATTTAAGTTTCCTGGCAACCAGGGCAAAAAAGAGAGATACTTTTAGTTATGAGAAGGAGAATCATAATAAGTTATTTAGGGAAGATAATTTTCCTCCTGACTTTAACTCTGAAGAGGAGGGATCATATGGTACTTTTCTTTAGTCACACAATAATAAAATGGGAAAAATTCTTGACGTACTTCAACTGTAAAATCAGAAATTGACTTCACTTGTCTATTTTACCCATTAGCCTCCCAAAGAAAGCTATCAGTAAAACTCATTGAACCTGTTCAAATATTCTAAACTGTTACCAGTTTTGTGGTATAATCATTTATACTATGCTGAAATGTGTCACTTAACCACATTGTATCACAAATTACAACCTCGTGTCATTTAAGAGACTATTCATATGACAAATTAACATAATTGTCACAGATCACAAAATTTAAATTCTGAATTGGGATTTGGTTTTAAAATGCTTTTGGATAGAAAATTTGATTCCAAAAGCAGAAATTGAATTAAACTCAATTTAGATAATATTTAAAATATGTAAAATTAGTTTTAAACTAGTATGGCAAGCTTTATCCTGTGACAATTACAAGAAGAAGAGATTTTGAGACTAAACCAAATATTAATCAAACTAAACCATGACTAAAAAAGACTTCTAATCTTTTTTAAAATAAAGTTTCATGTTAGTGCCTAAATCTTGAATGCTAAAGTCTGTGTTGATCAAAAAATTTTAGAAAAATAAAAATGGACTAGAATGAATGAAGATAGTTATGCTAAGGATAAAATAATCTAATAATATAATTTTACTCACCATGTCCCCAAAGGGTATATGTCCCTAAACATAATCTTGAGAAAATTGACTATCAGCAATTTATACTGTACAAGGAGCTGTAATAATGCCCTGGGCTGTGAGATTCAAGTGGATATTTTTCTTTTGGTTTCCTGTCTCAAAATACTCCAGTCGTCATCTCTAGTAGTAAGTTATTCTTTATTCTGTGGCTTATTCTCAAAATGTGGGTTCTCTTTACATTTTTACGCTGCCCCTCTCCATTGCCTCAGAACCATTTCCTATCAGTAGATTTTTCCATTCCTAAAGCTGCTTACATTACAAGTCTTATTCAGTGGGTATTAATCTGGAAATAATGAAGATGTCACATTTTTAGAAATGTTTTCACAGTCTCTCACCTTCACATGTCTTTAAAAGTGTTAAGAAGATATATTTTAATGCAGTGACCTTAACTAACAAGAATTTTTCCCTCTAAAGCTATCAAAATACAATTTTTTTAGCATTTCATTTTCTGCAACTTAAAAAAATTATATTTCTACCAAAAGTTGCAATTCAACAACAACAAGAAAATACTCAATACCTCCTCAATTATACAAATTCACTCTTGGTTAAAAAGCAAAATTGCTGGTATTATCATCATGGGGCATTTATATGCATAATAATGGGCAATGTCAGTATAGTACATCCTACACCATTCTTTACTTATCTTTATTCTCAGAATATTATGATTGAACATTTTTATAACAAAACACATCACAATTTTGGTCTCGTATTGAGAAAGCATAAAGTATCATAAGACCTTGTTGGTCATAACCCAGTGAAATTAGAAGGGTTGAATAATATTGAGAGTGAAAGACCCAAACTGTAGGTGTGAAATGTGGAAGATTTTCACTGGAAAATTTATTATTAATGTAAAAATTCATGAAAACTTAATGCCAACTGGTATTATGGAAAAAGACAATGGGTTGAATAAGAATTAGAGTCATAAGAAGACATCACAGCAGCCTCCACTGAATACTTCACTGAAAGAAAGGGACAGAAAGCAGTGGGACTCACATTCGATTTAGACACGCACATGAAATGTCAATAAAAATGAAAAGAAATGCTTTTTAAATCTAGAAGAATGATTAATCTATGATTATCCCCAAGAATATGATCTGAGAGTTTAATAAAATCATAAGATGGTAAAATAGCAATTCATGACACTCCTAGGCACATACCTGCCCACGAAATCAGTACAGTGTTCTGTCAAAGGTTATACAAATCTTTATATAGATTTTAGAGCAAAAAAACTATACAGATAAGAAGTAAGCAGAACGTCATTTGTTTATCTTCTTTAAAACAGTTCAGAGATGTCAATCAAACTTTGAATGACACTTGTCATACTCATTACTCACCTTAAGTAGGTACTTTTCCCATCGCTTTATCAATCCAGGATTTGTTTAGAGTCACAAGAATAAGGATTCTTTGTCCAAGAAAAGCTGCATAACTAAATAATCATGATTTTGGTGAGGGATTTAGGTGTATATAAAATCCATGTTCCTTTGATTTTTTTGTATTAATGAATAATCTACTATATTATATTAATGAATAATCTACTATAACAGGATTAGTTCATGTCATTTACAATTTAATCAGTGAGACACTAGCATCTGCATCCTACTAACAATAGCTAATAATAAATTAAGTGGTTAGGAATACAAAAGTAAAAAAAATCATATTGTACAATATCACTTATGTGTTGTTCATGCCAACAATATTTTACCTGTTTTCTAAAAATGAAGAAGAAAGCAAAGAAGAGAAATCCAGCATCCAGAATGTGGGAGATTCTGCAGGACAACTGAGTTGGACTTCAAAAACAATATTTTCATAAAAGACAAACAAATATATAAGGTATTTCTCTACATTTGATTAAAATAAAGAGACATGAAATCAAATAGCTTGTGTGAGTCATAAGAAAAAATATTGTAGGTGGTATTTTTGACACAATTGGAGACAATTAAATCTGGTTCTTTGAGATGGAAAGAATTAAGCAGCAATTCTCCCAGTACCAGTGGGAGTACCCAGGAATAAAGAAGGCACGTGAACTGTCTCCTTGGAAACATTTAATTATTGGACCTTCTGACAACAAGCTAATAGTTGTTGCTAGCAAGAGAGTTCTTATCATGAAACACTTTAAGAAGGATACACCTTATTGTCTGGGATTATTTACAATGAAGAAATCTGCATTCTGAGGGTGGATGGGGTGTGGTTCTTTAGAAAATATCTCGCATAAGCTCACAGAACTTATGAAACTGAGTATAAAATGCTTTCATGACTAAATAGCTTACTTCTATGCGAGTGATATGAAATGCATAACTTGCTTAGAGACTTCCCTTGTACATCTAGGCCAGAGGAGAGCTCAGCTGATGGTCTCAGATCTCTCCCTCCTTTGCTCTCTCTCTTCTTTACCTGCCTTTGAAACTGCTAGTAAATCAAGACACATGTAAAATTGTGTTTCCTGTTAATCTGATTTGATTAACGATTATTTGTGTTAAATAATATACTTGAAGTTATTGTTAAATCAATATTACATTTGTGGGTGTGATGTTGTAATAATATGTTACATAATGTCCTTCATTATTCTTTTAATATTTTCTATAACTGTAGCTGGCTAATCTTTCTCATTCCAAATCAGGTTGATCTTTTTTCTTTTCTTGATTCTTAACTTCCCCAAGGGTTGTATCTATTTGAATAGTCTTTAAACAATTAGCTTTTAGATTAATTTTTCATTTCAAAATATTGTATAAAAGACATACATGCTATATGACATACACAGATGACAAATCATTTGTGTATATTATATACATAATTCTGGATGTCTAATGGGTTTTTGTTTTCTTTTTCTTTTCCAATTTCTTATGGCTCTCTCAATTGTTTTACTTTTTATAATTTTGTACTGTTTTCTAGCTAGGTTGTTATTTCAATTATGTTCTTTTCTTTAGCACTTATCAACAAACAGGTTTCTAATTTCCAATAATCAAGGTTTTAGGAAATTTTTAGTTATTTCTAGTTTTATCAGATGATGGTTTAAAATCTATGCTTTTTAAAACCCATTAAGATACTAATTACACAATTATGCGCAATCAATTTTCCCTAAAGAGGTATATACCCAGTCACACAAGGTGTATACACACTTACACAAGATAGTATATAGTATACTATATTATTTTTAGAAAAATTATTTCCAGAATATCTCTCATGGAACCTGTACTTGAATCCTCACATACATTCTTGAAATTTTGTTTTTTTGTTTGTTTGTTTATGTAGATGTCACATGTCACCTTTGTCTACTCTATGCCACTATGGGCATTTCGTGAGATTTGTACTCTCTGATGGTAGGATTTCCTTGTCTGTTCCTTGAGATTTATAGTAGATGGTATCTGCCCCGTGGTTTGTAACGGAGGAGCTGGTAGTCAGGAGACTTCCAGGTCACTGTCCAGGCAGAAAAACTGAGCCTCTGCCTCCTGGGCTCCAGCTCGACCCCAGTCTCAGATGGAGAGAAAACTCATCACACTTGTCTTCTCTTTGGCTTAGGGTCAGGGAGTTCAGACATACTCTAAGGAAAAACGAGTGTTTTACTTCCCTTGGTGGATACACAAATATTTTCAGTCCAGCTATTCTGTGATCATTATGGGTTCTCTAATGCCTGTGTTTGCCCATTTTTCTGATACAGAGTGGTGAAAGTCCTGAGCAGGGATAGGAGGAAACTCTTAGCCCTGGACTTGTTTTTCTTTCCTCCATTCCAGGAGAATGCAAATGCAGCAGTGACTCTTCTTCTGCTGTGCAGAGAAGGGCCTCTCCCTAGTGGGTGGAGGAGCAATGACATGGGCTTATAAACCTCGATTCCTGAGTGACTTCATGGAGAAGAGCTGCATCATGACCCTGACATGGGTGGAGGTGACACAGTAAAAAAGTAAACATCAGTTGCTTTTAATACACTCCATTTTGTGGTCCTTTTGCTAAATACATCTTACTAACCAATATAGTACACAAAAATGCCTATTTCCTCACACGGTCTCACACTTTTAACAACTGTCTTCAAACAGTTTGATGTTCACTAACTGCTCTGTAAAATTGTATCTTATTGTCGTTTACACCTTACTTTCTTTTTATGAATGACATTAGTAACATTTTATGTTGATTGAAATCATTTCTGATTTCTGAGAACTCTGGCATTTCCTTTAGTTATTTTTCTATTGGTTTATATAACTTTTATTATTGTTATTATTTATCTTTAGGAATATAAAAGCTTCCAGTGTCGTATTTGTCATAAGTGATTTTCTCCATTTTTTTTCATGTTTTATATATTTGTGATGATTTTTTTGGCCATGAAGAAAACGGTGATATTTTAGGTAATGACATTTATTGGTCTTTTAAAAATGATCCTTGATTTCTGTTTCATGCTTACAGAGATCTTCTATACTCCATTGATTTTCAAAATTGGTATTTTCCATTATTATCTCATTATTTATTTTGGTTGATTTGTATGGTTGATGTCTCTGGAATTTATTTTGCTAAAGGTTTGTGAACTTCTGATTCATTTTCATCTAAATGGCTGCCAGATTAACACAACATTTGTTGAATAATCCATCTTTTCACCATAGATTAAATAATGATTTTACAGTGTTAATATTGCAATAAAATATTCAAATAAATATGACCCTGTAGAACAAACATAAGAATCCAACATTATTTGTACAAATAGTATAGAACCCTAGTTTAGGTCTGCTGCCCTAGATAATTTTTGTAATTATTAATTCAAACTTTATTGGGAGTAGATGATGTTGAGGGAGATCAATAGAGAGCAACAGAAGTTTGCATGAGATCTCTGGACATAGTAAAAGGTTTCTATAGAAGATGTTTTGTGTTCTCACTTATCTTCTCACTTTTAGAAAATATTTATAAAATATCACATTTTTTGAATTTTTATTTTATTAACAGAGATCTGATTATTATTTCTTGAGTATTAATTCACAGTGTGAATTCACTGTGAATTATCTACCTGTATTACATCTAATGCTAGTTTTAATTTAAAAGATATTTTGTTAAATTATGAATGACAGAGTGTTTACTTGTTGATTTGTATTGATTTATCCTGTATGCTCCATAGATGAATGGCTCATACATGGTAATATGGTTATAGAACCTTCATAAGTTTTTGGAAACTATGTGAACTACTGTTGTATAAATTGACTTTATTCAACTCTATCAATGGAGTGTGATTGCTACTTGCTTAAGAATGAAAAATGTAATATCACATCCAAATTATTCTTTTTCAGACAAATAAGGATCCTCAAGCCGCATGAAACTGGCAATAAATATTGTTAATCAAGCTTGCTACATTGGAGGCATCTGCCAATTAAAGCACTGTCTAAATTTAATTGAAGGATCTATCAAAGAGAAGGTTGTATAAAAGTTTCTGTAAAGGAGATACAACCCATGAAAGAAAGTGTGCATGATGAAGCTGCAGTGGGCAATGGTTTACAGTGTGTAATGGCCTGAGGTTATCCTGTGGAAACCCAGGCTGTGTTTTCGAATTGAAGGGATGGTTTAGGTGAATCTACATGGTAATCAAACACAAGATTTTGTCCAAGCAAAATGATTTGGAAGGGCCTCTAATTGACTTTTAGATAATTAATGCATAATCTTGCTCATAAAATGGATGGTTTCAGGCCCAAGAGGCTCATGTCCCTGACCTCACCTTGCTCGCCAAACTGGCCCCCAAAGTCTGTGACAGGAGCGTTGGTAAGACACAAACCTGTGAACAATGGTCTCAGAGACATCTCTCCTCCTCCCCTGCTCCATTCTAATAGTTTTGAGGATAAAATATTGACATTCTTGGGAAAAAATAAATAAAAGAAACCTGGAAGAAGATTACTGCAGTGACAATTTCTACATTACCCGTGTGAAGAAGAAATGAAAGAATGAAAGTTAATCTCCTTCTATCACTTTCTTGACAAAAATCAGAAATCTCATGCCTTTATTTCTTTTCATTTTTTCTCCTTTAAAATAGTTTAAATGTTTCTCAGCCTGAAGAGCCATAAATATAAACCTTGATTTTTTTTTTCTTTTTTCTTGAATAACTTCACTGTGTAATAGGTTTTTGGCTACTTTTCCAAGAAACATCCTGTGAGTGTGTTTCTGAATAAGGCAACGATTTATACTTACCCCAGTGTCGCCATAGGGCCAGCTCTCACATCCTCTTCCTTCTGGAGCCGCCAGTTCTTAGGCATGACCTTACTGCTCTTATATTTCTCCTTTTTTTTGTTGTTTATGTTCTTTGACTGTCCTCTCGGAGAGGTTGTAAAGCAAATTGATGTCTTACTCTACTCTCTGCAGTTTCTCCTAGTTGTTCCTTTTTATAAGATCTGTGCATTCCAAATAGAGATTTACTGTAGAAAGTACAATAACTTCCTTCACCTGTATTTTGGTATCATGCACTCTTATTTTCTATTTTCAAATGTTGAATATTAAGAGAAGAGGGTGATGCAGAAACAAAAGAATATGCCTTAGGTGGTTGTTTTGCAATGCTTGGAATAAAAAGAAAATGAGCTACAGTGCTTAATTATTATTAAGAAGGGATCCTTAACTTCTCCTCATATGAGAATAATAGGTTTCTGATAATGTAGAATTTTTGGAATCATTGGTGTTTAAAATAGAGAAAATGTAAGTAACATGATCCCAGTTTGAATGAAATTATACAATGAAAAATATGAATTGGTTAACAGCAAGACACCAGCAAAAACAGCAAGGAGACTAATTCATTTATTCATTCAATAAATATGTATTGAGCAGCTACCATATTCACACACTCTTGTAAGTGCTAGCAACACAGCAGTAAACAAACACACAGGGTTCTTGCCTTGTAAAGGATAGGCATCTAGTAATAAACATTTAAAAGATCAGATATTGGGAATACCATGAAGAAACATACAGAAGAAAAAGGGGTATAAAGGAAAGGCAGGTTAAATATGAAATAGAGTTGTGGGCAAAGGTTTTCTGATGCAACACACTTTGTTCAAACTCCTAAAGGATATCAGGCTGATTTTGGAAGAGCTTTCTTCATGATCAGAGAGATATCCCAACTTCTGAATGTCTTGTCTCTGAGTAAATCATCTGCTCTTTCTGAAAATGGGATGGTTTCTCTTAAAATAAACAAAACAAATAGCTGTTGGGCTCCCATCCTAACTCACAAATCCCCAATTGTTACTAATTTAACTGAGTTTGTGCTCTTTCCAATAAGCAGATTGGAGGATTAGTGGATATGAAATACAACACATTCAGTACCTGTCCCCAAACATGTCCTATATTAGGGCGTCTGGGGAGAGGGAGCCCTGTTCAAGTCAATTCAAAAACCAATTGACACTAAAATACAAACACAATTATGTTGCTGATCTGATGGAGAGAACAAGAAAAGAAACTGTCCATTCTATCTCCCCCATGTTGATGGGCACACTTTTCATCTTGGGGTCCCTTATATATCATTCCAGACTGTTTTCAGGGAATGTGCCTGACAGGTGGGGAAAGTCTACAGTCAGTCTTTGGAAACATCACCCTTGCAGAATGGGTGGGTTGGTGGCAATCTGTGAAAAGCAGCTGCCATGGGTAACTTGCTTTCTCAAACCCGGCGTGCACCCACACATCTAACTGTTTTCATGGAGTGTCTGCTGCTCTAGGATTTCGAATAGGTACCACTCGCCTCATGCTAATCTATGGCTCTTCTAGTTTTGCGATCTAGCAGCAATGGGAGCATTTTCACAGGTGTTTTGCTACCATCCTCTTGACAAAAATGTTTTCTAGGTGAGTACTGTCTCCAGTGTACAGATGGCAAAATGAAAACACAGATCAGTGAGTAAGCAGATGCTCTACACATAGTGTATTAGTCAGGGTTCTCTACAGGGACAGAACTAATAAGATAGATGCATAGATACGGGGGAGTTTATTAAGGAGTATTGACTCGCATGATCATGAGGTGAGGTCCCACAATAGGCCATCTGCAAGCTGAGAGGCAAGGAAGCCAGTTTGTCCCAAAGCTGAGGAACTTGGAGTTCGATGTTCGAGGGCAGAAAGCATTCAACACGGGAGAAAGATATAGGTCAGAAGATTAAACCAGTCTAGTCTTTCCACGTTCTTCTGTCTGCTTTTATTCTGACTGTGCTGGCAGCTGATTAGATTGTGCCCACCCAGATTGAGGGTGGGTTTGCCTCTTCCAGTCCATTCCACTGACTCAAATGTTAAACTCCTTTGGCAACAACACCCTCACAGATATATCCAGGAAGGATACTTCGCATCCTTCAATCCAATCAAGTTGACGCTCAATATTTACCATCACAGACAGAAAGTATCAGAGCTAAGATTAAAATCCAGGGCCCGATCACTCCAAAGAGCATGGACGAATCTCCCTATCAGTGACTCCCAAATGTAAGTACGCATCAGAGTGACTTGGAGGTCGTGCTGAACACACAGACTGCTGAGTCCCACCCCAGGGATTCTGATCCCGTAGCTTAGGGCTGGGGCCCAAGAATTTGCTGCTCTAAGCAAATTCTTAGGTGCCCCTGGTCCAGGAACCTCATTTTCAGAACATCAATGCGTCCCACACTGACCCAGATAATTTAGTTTGCTTTTAGAAATTCTGAAAGTTAGACTTTGAAATTATCACTTTTATTTTTCAATGTTTAAGTTCTTATTAACCTAGGGTCACTCTGCTATTGTGAGTTAATAGTAAAAAAAGACAGTGGCTCTGGGAACCATTTTCATTCTTTGAGAGTTCCGCCATGAGGTGGAGTTGAAGCGGCTAAGTGTTCCACTGCTGGAAAGCAGCAATTACTTCTAGAGTTACAGCATCAAAGGAGTTAAGCAGTTCTGTCACAGCAAATACTAGGGGCAACAGCAGCTTGTAGAGTGTGCTGAACTCTCCGGAGCAGCTTCACATCATCAGCATTATCCAGGCACTCTTGGGTAGCTCTTCTCCATAACCTGTTCCGATCTGGTGAATTCAGAACACTGATCTGGCAGCCTGCCAGGGCATATGTCTATGCCCATTACAAAGCTCTTAATGATCTTAGCAGATATGCTGCCAAATACTTTTACTAAGTGACTTACAACTGTTGAAGTTAAGTGGAAATGAAATGGAGAACAAGTGTCTTGGGTCTTTTTCTCTAAAACACCATTTGCTGAAATGTCCCATCAGCAGATATGAATTGTTGCTGAGAAACTGGAAGGATTCAACAAGGTGTACCCTGCAAAGATGTAGGCACCAAAGACATTTGTAATTTAACCATTAAGAGTCCACTGGGTGGGATGGCTCCTGCCTCTAATCCCAGCACTTTGGGAGACCGAGGCGGGTGGATCATGAGGTCAGGAGCTGGAGACCAGCCTGACCAACAGGGTGAAACTCGTCTCCACTAAAAATACAAAAATAACTGGGTGTGGTGGTGGATGCCTGTAATCCCAGCTACTCAGGAGGCTGAGGCCAGAGAATCGCGTGAACCTGGGAAGCAGAGGTTGCAGTGAAGGGAGATTGCGCTACTGCACTCCAGCCTGGGCGACAAAGTGAGACTCTGTCTCAAGAAAAAAAAAAAAGCGTCAATTCCTCACACTCTGTAGCTTAAGGACTTTATCAGTAACTCATGAGCAACGGATTTTTCCTAATACCCTCTGGGTGGTTAGTTGCAACCTTTTCTTGGACATCCCCAAATCTGAGGGTATCTTGTTCCCTTCAGTATGACAGGAAGGAGGTGGGAAGAAAACACTAAGTTTTGGAGAGAAATCAGGCTTTTCATGAAGTGCTAGAGCATCAGCCCTGGCCATGGCCATGGTTCCTAAGATGTGGAAAAGTGCTTATTTTCCCAACTGTCTCAAATTTTGATTTTCAAATAATTTTGCTAATTTCTTTGGTAACCTAAATATTTCTCCTCACATTTAAATTTGCGTCTTATGTTTCTCATCACAAGTTATAATAGTCGTAAAGGGCGAATTTTGCAATGTTGCATATTGACATTATGAACCACAATTATTTTATCTTATTGACATATGTGCCATAGATAATAAATGCCAATGTCATTCAATACCATTTTATCTTCAATACCAGAGTCCTTATAAAATTTACAGAAAAAAACTTTTCTTCAGCAGTCAGAAAGTTTACACTGTTGCATTTTCCTTTTTGAATTCTTAATTGCATTTTGTCTTTCCCACGGTATCACATCATAATATAATAGGCTTTTATTTTTGAAAATATTTCACTGACCATCTATAATGTTTCTCTGCAAATAGATGTACATATATGTATGTTTATGCATATATATATGATTTAAAATGTTCTTGTGACCTTAAATTGCTGTGAATTTTTTCTGCCCAATGGTATTACAGTGTCATCATTATCATTGTATAAGGATAACCAAAATATTATTATTATTATTATTGGTATAGAGATAAAATGCTTAGTAAATACTTAAGCATAAAGAGGAAAATTTCACTGGAAATGCGTCTTTTAATAAGATGGGAAGGATATACAGGTACCTTAAGGAAAGGATTTTTTTGGTTGGAAAATAAAAGTCTAGCACTCCAGAGAGGTTTACTCCTTGGAACAATGGCCATAACAAGACTCAGGAGATAGATTACCTGGCTTCACCAATTACTAGCTCTGTAATTTTGGACAAGTTAATTGATATCTCTTTGTTTAAGCTTCTTTATCTACAATATAGAAAAAGCGATAGTGCCTGTCTTATGAATCATGAAAAGTACTTAAAAAATGTCTAATATATATCATAGGTGTGACACAAGTTTTAGCTACTACGATTAATGCTATTATGAAACTTTTACCAAAACCTCACCTGCCTCTGGCCCTGTCCTGTCCCCTTTACTTGGGTAATTACTACTCTTCACTATTATTTCTTTATTTTTATTTGGGAAGCATTTTCTTACTTATATACTCTGAAACCTTTATTCTTCATTCCACAGCACTGATCACAGCTTTGTAATGCCATGATTAATAAATACTTTCTTGCATAGGAAGTGTGTCTTGGGAACATTTGCAGCCCTTCTACCTACAGGAAGGAGACCCTCCCTATAAATGATTTTACATGTATTTAAATGATATATCCACTAAGAACAGTTGACATTAAATTAGTATTAAGAAAGCAGTGTGTTCTCTTTTGGTGTCACGTCTAGTTAAGGAATCATCATGTAACTCTTAATGTATTATGTGGCATTCTTAAAAAGAATGATGGATTCAGTGGGTTTGGACACATAGGTTTCTACAAGGTGATAATACTTCAGGAAGAAACAAAGACACCCTCTCCTTTGCATTTCCCTGGGAGCTGACCTCATTTCTCATGAGTCATGGGTTAGCCTTCCGCTCTATTTTCTACTTCTATCTAGAAGGCAACCTAAGAATTGTGGCCAGTGGCAGGTGACCTGGACTGAAAGAACTCTCACATTCCAACTGAGTAAGAGATGACTTAAAGAAAAATCAGAAGGACATTTCCAATGTCAGCCATCATTCTGTAGTGATATCACCATCAGGGCAGATCCAAGAAGAATTTGCTATAGGGTTAGTGCAGAGAGAGCTGAGCAATGATTTTAAGTTGGGTTCCATGTTGTAGCAGACAAAATTCGCCCTGATAAAAGCTCCTTTATAGTCAGTCGAAATCTACATCTCACAGAAACTATTCATATAACTTCTCCAATAGGTTAAGCTGGATCCTCTTTCTCATTATTTTTTTTTTTTAATTTCTGACTTATGAATTCTAAAACACTACTGATGTTTTGATTAGAAAAAGTGATCACTTACTCAGAATACTTCAGCAAGAATTTCAATATATTTGGATATAAATTTTAGTTGGACAAATAAAAAGTCTTGCCACATATTTAAGACTTACAGCATATTTAATCAAGAGTCCTTGTTGAATATTATTGTGTAAACTTAAGGAATTCCACACCTCTTCAATTTCAGCTTAAAATATTTTAACTTCAAAGAATAATCCTGCTAACTTCTCAAAAGTAGGATGATGTGGCTGGTTTTCTGTTATAATTGGTCATGAATTATTTTGAATAGTAAACTTCCATATGGATATACATTTTGTATTAAAACGTGACATAGTTCAGTTTGCCAATTTGCTTGGAGTTACCCCTAAATTATATTCAACATAAATAAACCCGTCAATATATAAGTGTAAGAAATGTAAAATGGACTCCACAAATCACTAAAATTAAACTTCTATGAGCTAATGATACTCACTTAAGTGATTTCAGAACTTGCTAAGTCTGAAAACTACTGTTGAGGTCTTCTCAAATCTATGGGAAAAGAAATAGATTTTGTTTTGCATAATCAAATGTATCAAAGCAATGGAGAATTCTCACTAATTTTATAATTGAAGAAAAACACATAAAATGAATTTTCTGTTTTCTTTCATGACAATTTGGCCTAGTGTCCCCACGTGTACTGTGGGTACCCATTCAGAAGTTCACAGGAACATTGGCTCTGTATGTTACCTAATCTCAAATTAAATTTAGTGTATATGAAGAATGTTATTTTATTCTCTGTGTATGCAATCTCTCTCTCACACACACACTTACACACACATCACTTTTAATTGAGAATTTGAAATCCCTAGACAAAGGATTGAGGCAATAGTTTTCTAGAAATATTCAGGAAAAAAAGAAGGAAGGTAAAATATTTTTCGTTAAAAGTCCCTAAAATTATGCAGGGTGTTACCATTTATTCTGTGAGAACCTATAATACAAAAATTAAGCAAAGAAAAAAAATTCTACTCTTCTTCTGGCATTGTAGAAATGAACTATTTGTTTGGTTTTCTACTAATCAGTAGTCAGAACAGACCTATGCAGTACAACTTTTCACCTATTGGGACAAGCCAAGAACTTGCCCATTTTCACTCTCATGGTTGTATCATTCAATACCTAGCCAAAAAACTGATATGGAAAACAGCATTTTTATTTATATGATGAGAAGTCAGGAATCATGGACAGTAAAGTGATATAACTACAAACTGAAGTTACTGAATATCTATTAAAATTTGTTTATGAGCATAAGCACAGGAAATAAGAAATCTGGTAATACTCTAACATTCACAGCATTTTAATCTTTATTTTCTACACTACTCAGGGTTTTTGATGGTTAATACATTTAATACTTGAAATTATAACTTCAAAGAACATTAAAACCTATAGCCTTCTAAAACCATTGTTTATGTGTGATGAATAAGACACAGAACAACCTATCAAGAGTCAGAGGGCCCAGCAAGAGCAGGTTGGACATAAGGAAGTCCAGGCCTGCGCAGACGGGAGGGACCTTCACACCCTGCATTCCCTGCTGGGAACCCAGGACAGAAGATGGCTGTGAGGGGAGGAAGGAGAGGCACCAGGGAAGAAGTGTCCCCTGCTCTCTCACTATTGTCTTTGGTAAATGTTAGAAATTCATTATAAGCAGGCTGGGCATGATGGCTCACACCTGTAATCCCGGCACTTTGGGAGGCCGAGACAAGTGGATCACCTGAAGTTGGGAGTTCGAGACCAGCCTGACCAACATGGTGAAACTCCATCTCTACTGAAAATACCAAAATTAGCTGGGCATGGTGGCACACGCCTGTAATCCCAGCTACTTGGCAGGCTGGGGCAGGAGAATCACTTGAACCCAGGAGACGGAGGTTGCAGTGAGCCAAGATTGCACCATTGCACTCCAGCCTGGGCTACAAGAGCAAAACTCTGTGTCAAAAAATAAACAAATAAGTATAAATTTATCATATGCCTAATATCCATGATTTGTAGATTGAAATCTTTTCAGAATAACAATAAATTATCTTTGACAAAGTATAAGGAAACACCTACCCAATCAAATATTTTTTTAAATTCCTTAAAAAGTTTATATTATTTAAAGTGTGAAGATATAATATAGAAATAATCACTTTAAATTGTATTAAAAGTATCTTTAACATTAGTCATTTTATTAATTGGAAACAATAAATAGGAAAGACTCTACATCCTGTAGAAAACATCACAATGTAATTAAAATACAAAGTCACATGTAATTTCCTACATTGGGTAGGGTATATGGAATAGAATAAGAAGTTATGTTACGTTTATTGATCATAAATTGCTTAGTTTAGCAATCACTGAACCTGAAACATTATCTTTTTTCTAATAATTTTAGTTTATATTTCTTTAAGTGCTAATTCAGCTAATTAATACAACATTTCATTCTAATGTTAATGAGTCACACATTTTGAAGGATTTAATTTCAGGAGTATTATCACAAGAGCAAACTCAACATGAACTAGTTTGTGCCTCAAGTCTCTGTTGTATTTTTCATTTTTCCAATCGCTTTTTTGTATAGATTCTATAGACTCTTCTATGTTTACATGAACTTTCATAGCTATTTTTATTTTATTTATTACCCTTTTATTTCCTAAGGTATGAACATACTCAAAACATTTTAAAGGTATCACTAAATATTTGTATTTAAAGAACAATTCCTTTGCAGGGACATAGATGAAGTTGGAAACCACCATTCTGAGCAAACTAACACAAGAACAGAAAACCAAACACTGCATGGTCTAACTCATAAGTGGGAGTTGAACAATGAGAACACATGGATGCAGCGAGGGGAACATCACACACTGGGGCCTGTCGGGGGGTAGGGGGCATGAGGAGGGATAACATTAGGAGAAATACCTAATGTAGATGACAGGTTGATGGGTGCAGCAAACCACCATGGCACGTGTATACCTATGTAACAAACCTGCACATTCTGCACATGTATCCCAGAACTTACAGTATATTTAAAAAAAACAATTGAGTGTAAAGACAGAACCTTTGTATTAAAAGAAAGTTTAAACAAGGTAAGTACTGAAATTTGTAGAAGAGAGAATTCTAAAGGATACATAGACGTGGATAAAATTAAAGACAAGGATAAGGAAAATAAGTGTAGTAAGTATACATCAATGTTCAAAAAAACTAAATGTATTAGATATTGGCATGGGTGGCATATATGTACATAGACTTAAAGCTGATTACTGGAAGTTTTTATGCAAGTAAAAAAATATTATTTGTAACTTCTCAAGACTCTGAGAATTAAAGTAAAAATTTAAATCATTTCTGGAAACCCAAACGAACCATTCTATCTCTACCAACAGTCGAAATTTGAAAGATAGAATTAGTGGGAAAGCATATTGGTTCACACAATAGGTTCTCAATAATGACATGCAGAGATAAGTAGAATCAGTTTTATATAGTTGCATGTAGCAGAATAAAGATGACTATGGTTATCTTACAGAGAGATTATTGCCCCATAGAAGACACATGTTTATAATCTCTCAGTACTCTTTTCTTAACAAATGACAGAATTATAACTTGAGTAGATATTCAGTTCCCACCCCCTCAAAAAAAAGGGAATTCAGTGGCTATTTTGAAAATAAAACCTCTAGGACTGGAACTTGTCTTAGACACTAAAACTGAAACCAAAAACTGTAATATTGGATTAAACAAAAGCCAAATATGCTACTTAAAATGAATACACTGTAAACCGCACATGAAGATAATTAATAAACAGGGAGATAAGGCCGAAACAATAAAAAGTAGGGCAAATGTTATGATGGATTATCAAAAATTTCCTTGAGTAATGAAAAGATTAAAATCTATCAGGAAGAGATAGTCACCTAAAATATAGCTTTAGTATATTAAAAATAAACACAGAATTATAAGAATTGTATGTGGATTATTGATCAATCTATAGTAACAGCTTGAAATTTTGTCATATCCTCAGGATTTGATTAATTAAGCAGAGAAAAATATTAAAAGGGATACAGAAATTTACACCATCCAAAATAATTTTACTTAATTGATCTATTTTAATAGATGGAAAATACAACACTTTTTTAAGTAACCACAAAATATTTATAATGCTGCATGTACTGAGATACCAGGGCAACCTTAAATATTTTAAGATAAACAATAACATTTAACATAAACAGGTAAAATAAACTATAACTGTTTTAATTGCCGGAAAGAGCAACCCGAATATTGATTCTATAATAGCTACGACAAAGCAAAAAGATAAGTTGTAGAATGAATAATATATCGACAACAGGGCCTTCTAAACCTAGTTAGCTCATTGCCTCCTGCCTGAACATGGGTCCCCCTGAAAGTGGAACTTGAGTCAAGAAAGTAATATTAGGGATCAGAGTAAAGGTTTAGGAGAGGGAAAAGGGCAGGAAACCTAGCACAAGACAAAATTACCAAACTACTCACCATGTAGACAAATAGAGCTTGATTCTGAAAAAGTCTTCTGAAGATCCACATAAGATTTATATCAGAAGTCTCAGTTATTAAGAAAAAAATAAAAGTATCAATTGCCTTCTGTCCTTCATAAGTCACTTGCTTGTGACTCCAGATTCTAGCAGAGTTCAGCAGGCATCTGGGGCCACAGTATCACAGACGCTGAGCAGAGATGGATCCGTCGTAGGTCTTAAGACTGTCATCTTCATTTGTTGAGGAGTCATCTACATCATTTAAGACAACTTTTCTCTGGATGTTTTTAAGATTCCTTCTTTGTTTCACGTTTTAACAGTCATTCTATAACGTACTTTTGTGGGTTTTTTTTTTCTGTATTTACTCTTAAAGGTTACAGAGCTTTGCAAATATTTTCATTGAGAGTTTTCATGCTTTTGAGGTGTATGTCATCTATTACATCTTCAAATATTGCTTCTATCTCATTTTTGCTTTCCCTTCTTTTTCTCAGACTGTAATCACAGTTATGTTAGACCTTTTCATATATTCATCTCTTCCATTTGTTTCTGTACGTTTCCTGCTTTTATCTCCGTACGTTGATGTGTCAATTTTCTTCTAGTTTTAGTGTACCAGTCCTCTCTTCAAGTGTGTCTAAACTCATGTTAAAGTGATATACTGACATGTTTCTGCTTTTATTTTTCACTTGTAGAATTCCCCTTGATTATTTTGTACTATGTTTTATTATTTCGTAATATTCTATATTACTCACAGTTACTTTAAAGTTCCTGTTGGTTAACGGCAGTTTTGTGATGTCCTGTGATTTTATTTCTCCTCTTATTTTTATCTTTTGAATTTGATCAATGCCTATATTTTTAATGCATACCCCTTTCTGATTAAATGACATGCTGTGTCTGAAAACTTATAAAGACAATTGAAGAATCTGGGTGATGTTGTTTACCGCCAGAGAGGACTTATACTTACAGCAGTCAGTTAGGATAAGGGCAGGTAATTTTGCTCCAAGTAAAGATTGAGCTACTTGAACCTGGCCTCAGTTTTTATGAGAATGGGCTTATCCTGATTTGTTTCTATTCCTATTGTGGTGATTATTTTATCTGAACTAAAAGTCTGATTTGTTTACTGAAGCAGATTTTCTTGCAGAATCCTAAATTCAATTCCATTTCTACTTCCACCTCTATAACCTCTAACAAAGTAAATACAGAGAAAACTACAAAAGCAACTCTTAGTACAACTGTTAAAATGTAAGACAAGAAGGAATCTTAACAACAACCAGAGAAATGTTGCATTAATGATGTAGATGACTCCTCAGCAAATGAAGATGACAGTCTGAAGACCTACCATGGATGCATCTCTTTGACACTGCAGAAAGCTCTACTCACAGTTCCAGCTGCTGCTTAAGATGGGCAAATGCTTCAAAACCAACATGTTGCCAAGGTCAGGACGCCCCTCTGCGGACTTCCTTCACTCCATAACGATGGGCCCCATTGTCATGGTCACTTTGTTGGTGTGCTGATGCCTATAAATAGATTTCTGAAATTACTTTTATAGCTCCTCTAGCTGTTCTTAGTGGGACTGTTGATCTTCCAGAATTAAAGATAAAATTTAAAAATATTTGGTTTGTAAAAAACAATCAAAATAGGTCAATTAACCACTATTGTTATTCCTTTTCAGTAAACTCACATTTGTGTTAGAATGCATAGCTAATAAAATGGAAGAATAATAATCCAGGATAAAATAGTATTAAATCCTCATTTGACTGACAAATACATTTTAGAAGTGTTGAGTAGAATTTTGATCAATGTGCTTCAGGAATTTATCGGTGCTCAACTACTGAGTACTGATGCATGAAGAAGAATGCCAAGTACTTTAAATATTGTTTTCAATTAGCATTAGAAAAATAGGAATTGATAATCATGTCCAGAACAGTATATCCCAGATCATATAATGCATGTTAGTCTAGCAACATTTTAGAGACCATTATACAATGCAAATTAGCTATTATGTAATGAAATATGAGAAAATAAAATAACTTGTTTTAGGAAATCAAATAAATTAGAGCAGTGATATTCTTTATTGAAACTGTGCACACATAAATATAAGTAAGAATTTGGAAGATATGAATTCACTAAGCACATTTCTTATGGTGATTGCTTTAATAATAAATTATTTTTTCTTAGTAAAAGGCAGGTCTCTTTTATACGTACAATTGCTTGGTACATGTGAATGATTGCTTAAATGGTGCCAATTATTTGACTCAGTGAATATGAAAAGAGGAAACTTAAATTATTGGCTTTAAAATAATTTTTTACATAGTAGGAAATTACTTATAAATTAACGAATGAGTCCAAAAGTTAAAACCATAATGTTTCCCCCCACCAATCCCACCCCTTGTCCACCCACATTGCTCTTCTAAGAGATTGGCATACTTCTCTAGATGCAATCTTGTTCTCAAAGTGGACTGATCCACATTTGTACCCCCTTGTCCTCTGTCCTATGGTCAAAAACTCACATGTCCCTTGGAATGTGTGGTAAAAGAGTTACGACTAAAATCCTACTCCAAAATATTGTTTGAGTTTTACAAATTTGATTCTGAGTAAGTAAAAGTATGTCAGGGTTTTCCATTTAAG
Source organism: Rhinopithecus bieti (assembly GCF_001698545.2). NCBI lineage: Eukaryota > Metazoa > Chordata > Mammalia > Primates > Cercopithecidae > Rhinopithecus > Rhinopithecus bieti. The sequence goes on from NW_016816262.1 coordinate 1,075,723, forward strand.
AAACTTATCAGCTGAAATGCAAATAAAATGTATGTGACATACAATTTAAAACAACTAAACAGCCACAAGACACGTGATAGTATGGGGTAGGTTTAGAGAAATTATATTATTCAGTACCTGGTATCTTTTGCCTGACAATTTGTTAATAGAGGCAAATTATAACTCACTTAAAGCCTTTGTGAATTATTTCACAATACGGTATTTCATTTCTTAATCACCCTATAGTCAAAGTTCAAATTTGTAGATTATAGTTAAATAAGTCCTTATTTGAAGTCAGAGTAGTACTTCTTTTGAGTGCAGTTGTGAAGTTGAACATCAACCTACAATGTAAGTTAAGAGATGGAGTGAGCAAGATAAAAGCCTGGAAATTGCATGCATACTAAAAGATATCTTGAAAACAAATCACGAATCAGTCCATGTGCTCATATTATTTAAAAAATATTTTTTCTAGCAGATCACTTGCTCATAGACTTGTAAAACAACAAATTGATAAATAAAAGAAGACATTTATGGACATTATTGTTTTCTTAAGGACAGATTTCGAAGCTGGGCCCTAACCATGCCTCCTATTGATTGTTTTGTACATAACTCATTTTTGGAGAAATCACTTTAATTATGTTTTTATTTTTCTGGATAAATTTTATTTCCTGTCCTCAAAGCTTCCACCAGTTTCCAGTTGAGCGTGTACATAACAGCCATGGCTGTACCACATATGTAAAATAAGTACATAGAGTAAGGTACCCAAAAACGTGAATAATTTTAGTAAATCGGTTAACATTATAACAACAAACTCCAAAAAATAGCTTTTGTTGCAGAAATCCTGAAGTTTTAAGTAGATAACTTAAAATTCCATGTGTCAAGGGGTCTCCAAGACTACCCCCACACTGGATGATTCATTAGGAGGTCTCGGAACTCACAAGCTCAACTCTTGGTTATAAGTGATTACAGTGAAAGAACACAACGCAAAGTCAGCAAAGGGCAAAAGTGCATGGAATGAGGTCAGAGGAAACCAGCTGCAGGTATCCAGTGGAATGAAGTCAGAGGAAACCAGCTGCAGGTATCCAAGAATCCTCTTGCAGTGGAGTCATGCAAGACGCACTTCATCCCTCAGGGACATGCTAAAGGACAGCACGTGCGAAATGTCTATAGGTGATGCTCATTAGAATTCAGTCCCCAGGTTTTAGAGGACTGGTTGCTTAGCCATCAGTAGCATGTAGTAGCAATATGTACTACATGCCATAATTCCAGACTCTCAGAAGAAAAGCAGCTCGAGGAGAAGCCATATTGCTTGCATAAACAGTTTAGGGACAGTGAGTCACCCTTATCAAGGAATTGTGGGAACTGTCCTGAAATCCGAGTTCCCAGACATCATCCAAGGGTCGAACTTGTTAGCAGCACTTTTTAAGTGAGAGCAGCCTCAGGCCTGCTCTGTCAACTTTCTTCTGCACAATCCCTTTGATTCTGTGGTCTTATTTCACTTGTGATTTAAGTTCAGTTCACATGGGGTACTCATGTTCAGCTATTACAGACACATCAATTATAATAATGATAGAGAAATAATAGTGTATTATTATGTTATTTATTATTTTAAAAAATTTTTGATGTAGAACCCAGGAAACAAGTTTTTTTTAAGGTAATTAGCAAAATATGGCAAGGGAATTTTCCTTCACACATCACTGATCACTAAGGTCTCAAAAGCAAGTCTTTCACTTAAACGTAATTCAGCTGCATTGATAATACTCTTCAGCTTTAAAAAATAATTTCTTGGCCGGGCGCGGTGCCTCAAGCCTGTAATCCCAGCACTTTGGGAGGCCGAGACCGGCGGATCACTAGGTCAGGGGATCGAGACCATCCTGGCTAACACGGTGAAACCCCGTCTCTACTAAAAATACAAAAAACTAGCCGGGCGCGGTGGCGGGCGCCTGTAGTCCCAGCTACTCGGGAGGCTGAGGCAGGAGAATGGTGTAAACCCGGGAGGCGGAGCTTGCAGTGAGCTGAGATCCGGCCACTGCACTCCAGCCTGGGTGACAGAGCGAGGCTCCATCTCAAA
>NW_016816262.1:1078077-1090408 GCF_001698545.2 Rhinopithecus bieti
ATTTCTTCTTTGTATACATTTGTGAGAACTATTAAAATATTCTATTCAAATGTGGTAGTTCTATTCAAGTGCTTTTGTGAAAAAATATAGTAATATCTATGATAGATTAGAGATAATGGCTAAATTTATATCGGCAAGAATATTTTGAGCCCTCATAGAATAAATCAATAAGAATTGCTGCATAAATGAATTTTGGAAGTAGTGATTTGTCACTTAACTATGTGACATATCATTATGGATTATTAGAAGTTCAAGATGTCAAATTATTCATGTAATATTGGCTGCATGATCTTCTTATAAATGTCTACTCAGATGAGTTTATTTTTTGCCTTGACCTTTGAATTCAGGATATGTTTGATGATAATTATTGTCTACATGACATTGAAGTTGAGGTGGTAGTTTAAAAATGAATATTAACTGCACTAGCATATTCAATTTTAGTACTAGCAAACTATTATTTTAGCCCTATCCAAGACTTTAAATAATTTTGAGAGTCAAACAATGGCAATAAGCATTAAGTTGGTCAAGAACATAGCATGTCAAGCAGAATAATTATTGCTATGTGCTGTGACATTCAAACCACAAAATTTTATTGATTAAACACAACAGCGATGTATTTCTGACTCACACAAAATTCTACATGGGTTTGGTAACTTTCAGAGGGATTTAGATTATTTTAATTTTGGGGTTTTACCATCTCATCATGTCATCCTGAGTCCTCTACAGGCACTGCTAGAAGAACACTGGATTTTTAACCCTTCAATCACAAAATGATAGCATCACCATGTACAAACCGTTACCCAAATGGGTTGCATGGCTGAAACCCAACTTCAAGGAAGGCTGGGGAAAGGTAAGCGAGTGATTGGAATATTCAGTTACTGTGGTCTTTCCTCTACTTATTCCTAATCTCTCTTTTCTTCTTTACAAATATTTTTCAGATCACTTACCTTTTGTTGTTTTTATTTAACAGACACAAAACAAGTAAAGAGACAATTACACAGTCTATCAAGGTAACTGTCAGGATAGAAGTTTTAATAGCATGCAGAAAAGGAGGCAACTGGTTTGCCAATAGATACGAAAGTTTACCCAGAGAAAATGTCATTTGAAATAAACTCAATTCTAATCTTACAGCTTGAACAACTGTGCCACTCTACTGCTGTGTGCCCTAACTGCCCACTTGGACACTTTTTATTCGAAACAGCATTTAATATTGAGTATCAATTTATAAAGTATTCCTTTTCTTTTCAACTTTATTAAGGATACAGAATCAACATACAAAAGTAAATATTGTTAAAATGTTAGTACTACACAAAGCCATTGGCAGATTCAATGCACTTTCTATATAATATTATGAGACACGTTTGAAAAACTGAAACTATGTTTTAAATTTATTTTTTGAGCTGCTCTGTTATGTAGAGTAGTTACTCTTATGCATAAATACTTCTGTGCTTGTCCAAAAATAATATTAACTATTTAAAATAATCAAGAATGACCAACAGAAATATTTAAAATATTCAAGGGGAAATGCAATTCTAATACATTCATTCATAGTGATCAGATCTAGCTTTTATATCAATAATATGTAATGATATTGTTTGGATATCAGTTCAGTTGCTATAACTGAATGGCCTGAAACAATAGTGCTGTAAAAAAAAGGAACTGTTGTATCTATGCAAAAGAAGTGAAAAAAAAATGTAAGTCTATATGAAGATGTGTACTCACATGTTCGTAGCTACTTTATTCATAATAGTTAAAAATAAATGTCCATCAACACTTGAAAAGACATATAAACCATACAACTGAGTACTCAGCAATAAAAAGGAACCAACTACTGATGCATAAAACAACATGGATGAAACTGGAAATTATTATGAAGAGTAAAAGAAACCACAAAATAGTATATATACAAGGTACATGTATGTATATACATCATGCTCTATGATTCCATTTGTATGAAATGCAGACTAGTGCATAATAACAGAGGGCAAAACTGTGGCTGCCTATAGATGAAGGCAGAGTGTGGGGTAGAGAGCTAAGGAACATGAGGAATCTTTTGGGGATGATGGAACTATTCTGCACCTTGACTGCCATGGTGTTTTGATGGATGAACACATGTGCCAAACTCACTCAGTTGAATACGATAAATTTACTTGATAAATTGATCCTTCTACCTTGGATAGATATTTTTGCCATAGCATGTAGCACACTGCCTTTGCATTGTTTTGACCATTGAATGTAGCACACGCCTCTCTTTCTGGTGAGACTCTGAGCTACCTGGTTGCAAGAATGGGGGCTAACGGCTTTTTGAACCTAATGTTATCTAGTGTCTTACAATATAATATTGGAATAACAGACGTGTGTTAAACTAGATGTTCAGGGATAAATAAGGCAAAACACCTTTCGCTGAATAACTCAGAGATTCACAGCAGAAAGAGAAAAGGACATAGCCAACACACTGTAAGTTAAGTACTGCTATTGTGGTCTGTGTGTGAATTGTGAAAGAGAGCAGACAGCAATAATTCTTTAAGGTTGAGTTCAAATTCCACTTCATTTGGAAAGTTTCAATGAGTATTATTGGGAATTTTTTTTCTCTACTTTCAGTGTGTATAGCAGTTAAAGATTATAGCATGTATCTGCTTCTAATCAAATACAGTGAGGTCTTCATGTGTGTCTCCATGAATATGAGCTCATAGCGAGCTACTAGCTTCTTTATAATTCTTTGTGTCTCCAGAAGAGCACTGCGCATTTAGGTGATGCCCAATAACTGTGTCTTACTGATGTCTATGTACTCTTGATGACAATAATGAGAACTAATTTTACTAAAAGACTCCTATGCATTTGAAAGGCTAGTCTGCCAAAATGCATTATAAATAGCATGGTATATGAAAAGGTGTATGAGGCTTAATGTTAGAATAATTACACTATTATTAACCCTTCTGTCTAGATTTAAGACAAGTGTGAAAATCTCCTAGAGGAGCCTGGTATTTGAATAAGCTTTTGTGGTATAACTATACTTAAGTAAATATTTTATATAAGATTGAAGCAGAGGAACTATATTTAGTCATGAGTTTGTGGATAAAAATACCCACACCCCACACTAATTTTGAAATGCAAATAAAAATGATAATTTTATAAGTAAAATTTACTGTGAGGTATAAATGATATCAATTACATTCTGAATTATTTTGAGCAAATTTTGACATCCTGAGAACAAAATACTTTATTGCAGCTCCTGATAAATTCAGTAATGGTGGTGATCCTTGTAGTCACATCTATGAGAAAAATTTCTGAATGTTGCCAAAAGAGCATCTGAGATTCCAGAAATATAGCCACAGTGAGTGTGTTGATTCTTGCATTAGTCCATTTTCATATCGCTATAAAGAAATACCTGAGACTAGGTAATTTATAAAGAAAAGAGGTTTAATAGACTCACAATTCCACATGGCTGGAGAAGTCTTACAATCACGACAGAAGGGGAAGGAGGAGCAAAGTCATGTCTTACATGACAGCAGGCAAGGGTGCATGTGCAGGGGAACTGCCTTTATAAAACCATCAGATCTCATGAGACTTATTCACTATCATGAGAACAGCATGGGAAAAATTTGCTTCATTATTCAATTACTTCTCACTGTGTCCCACCCATGATATGCAGATTATCAGAGCTATAATTCAAGATGAGATTTGGATGGGAACACAGCCAAACCATATCATTTCACCCCTGCCCTCTCCCAAATCTATGTCCTCACATTTCAAAACCAATCATGTCTTCCCAACAGTCCCCTAAAGTATTAATTCATTTTAGCATCAACTCAAAAGTTCATAGTCCAAAGTCTCATCTGAGACAAGGCAAGTCCTTTCCACCTATGAGCCTATAAAATCAAAAGCAAGTTAGTTAATTTCTAGATACAATGGGGGTACAGGCATTGGATAAAAACACCCATTCCAAATGGGAAAAACTTGCCAAAATGAAGGGGCTACAGACCCCAGGCAATTCTGAAATCCAGCAGAAGGGTCAAATCTTAAAGCTCCAAAATGATCTCCTTTGAGTCCATGTCTCACATCCAGGTCATGCTAATGCAAGAGGTGGGCTTCCATGGCCTTGGGCAGCTCTACCTCTGTGACTTTACAGGGTACACCCCCACTCTTGAGAGCTTTCATGGAGTGGTGTTGAGTGTCTGTAGTTGTTCCAGGCACATGGGGCAAGCTGTCAGTGGATCTACCCTTCTGTAGTTTAGAGGAGCGTGGCCCTCTTCTCACAGTTCCACTAGGCAGTGCTTCAGTGGGGACTCTGTGGGAGCTCCCACCCTACATTTCCTTTCCACACTACACTAGCAGAGGTTCTTGATAAGAGCTTCGTCCTTGCAGCAAACTTCTTCCTGGACCTCCAGGCATTTCCATACATCCTCTGAAATCTAGGCAGAGGTTCCCAAACCTCAATTCTCGACTTCAATGCGCCTGCAGGCTAAACACCACAGCTGCCAAGGCTTGGGGCTTGCACCCTCTGAAGCCATGGTCTGAGCTGTACCTTGGCCCCTTTTATCGAATGCTGGAGAGGCTGGGATGCAGGGCACCAAGTCCCTAGGCTGCACACAGCAGCAGGGCCCTGGGCTCAGCCCACAAAACCATTTTTTACTTCTAGGCCTCCAGGCCTGTGATGAGAGGGGCTGCTGTGAAGGTCTCTGACATGCCCTGGAGACATTTTTCCTATTGGCTTGGGGATTAACATTTGGCTCCTCATTACTTAATGCAAATTTCTGCAGCTGACTTGAATTTCTCCTCAGGAAATGGGTTTTCCTTTTCTATCACATCAACAGGCTGCATATTTTCTGAACTTTTATGCTCTGTTTCCCTTTTAAACACAAGTTCCAATTCCAAACCATATCTTTGTGAATACATAAAACTGAACACTTTTAGCAGCACCCAAATAAACTCTGGAATGCTTTGCTGCTTAGAAATTTTTTCTACCAGATAACCTAAATCGTCTCTCTCAAGTTCAAATTTCCACAAATCTTTAGGGAAGGGGCAAAATGCCTCTTTGCTAAAGCATAACAAAAGTCATCTTTGCTCCAGTTCCCAACAAGTTCCTTGTCTCCATTTGCGACCACCTCAACCTGGACTTTATTGTCTATATCACTATCAGCATTTTGGTCAAAGACATCCAGCAAGTCTCTAGGAAGTTCCAAACTTTCCCACATTTTCCTGTCTTCTTCTGAGCCCTCCAAACTGTTCCAGCCTCTGCCTGTTACCCAGTTCCAATGTTGCTTTCACATTTTGGGGCATCTTTACAGCAGTGCCCCACTCCTGGTACCAATTGACTGTATTAGTTCATTTTCATATTGCTATGAAGAAATACCCAAGACTGGGTAATTTATAAAGAAAAAGAGGTTTAATGTACTCACAGTTCCCAGGCTGGGGAGGCCTCACAATCACGGCAGAAAGTGAAGGACGAGCAAAGGTACATCTTACTTGGTGGTAGGCAAGAGTGTCCCTGCAGAGGAACTTCCCTTTATAAAACCATCAGATCTCATGAGACATATTCATTATCATGAGAACAGCATGGGAAAAACTGACCTGCATGATACATTACTTCCCACCAGGTCCCACCCATGACACATGGGAATTATGGGAGCTACAATTCAAGATGAGATTTGGGTGGGGACACAGCCAAACCATATCCATTTTTATGCTATTGTCCCTTAGCTTCAAATGCATCTTGATATAGTTTGCTTTAGGATGCAAGAGCCAGCCTCTTCAAACCACGTTTCTCCTTTTACCAATACATAGAATCCCTTCTTTGCACTTCTGCATAATATAAAAAGTAGATATTTCAGTAAACATCTATGTTCCTGCTTAAAAGGCATATCTTTCAAACTTGTAAATTCTAAAAACAAGCCAAACATTTACCTTTTATTCTTCCAAACTTTTAAAGATTTGTTGCTTTGTACATTGCACCCAGTGACTTTCTAATGTCATATTTTTAACCTTTGCAGATGTCAAAAGCTGAATAACGTGTATGTGTATATGACGTTCTTCCTAAATTGTAAGACAACTGGTATGGTTCCAGTGTCCTAATTGGACCCTGCTTCATACAGCTAGGTAGGTATCTTGTACATGAATGTAGAGTGTGCTATTTGAGTTCTACTAACTACCTTTAGTGGTTGCCAAGAAGAGTGGTTCAGTGACAACGGCTGCAACATCAGGTGAGTGAGACATGGGTTCCAATCCCTTTTCTTCCTTCCACATGATCCTGGGTAAGTTATTTAACTTCTTGCACTTCTTGCATCCTTAGCTTTCTAAATTTGTTTAATAATAATCAGATTGAAGATTTAGTACAATTAGCAAGTGTGAATGAAAACTCTAAGCACATAATTCTTGGCAATCATCCCTTTTGCAGTTAGAAATGACTACTTCCTGATTATCTATAACTTGCCTTTTGTGATTTCTACACTCAGTCATTATGCCTCTGTGATAATAAATTGTAGATTCATGTTTGAACTCAGATAGAAACCCAAGCTTCCACCTGAATATCAGGAGATGATTCCCTTCTGGGTTGCATAGCCCTTAGAAATGTCTCTATGACCCTACTGTACTGTGGCCATTGGTTTATTTCTTTTAACTATGAGATGGTGAGGTCCTTTTGGGCAGAGTTGGTGTGTCATTGGCATATCTGTCATTTTGCAATAGACTTTATCACTCCCGCCTTAAATTAGCTGATGTCCCTAGGCCTTAAGTTAAAAGCAAGCACTTGACTGTAATGTGCCAGTTTAATTTAGGCCACATTCGCTGTGTGAAATGTTAGAGTTGAGCTGCCAGGTTTCTGCTCAGCCTCTTTTCTGCCTCAGCCTCTGTGGTGTCTTTACTAGGCTAGTAGGAAGCCAGAGGCAAAAGGAAGCCCTTGAGCTGAGGACATCCTTCCAAATTGTCCAGTGGGTTTAGAGAAATAAGAGGTAATGTTAAAACTGGATTTTATATTGGTCACACTTTAATAGTCTATTGCTTTGAGTAAGTGAATACTCATTTGCAGAAAAAAATATTTTCTTATCTTTGGAACTGGAAACCAAGTTTTGATTGGTCTAAAAGTCTCACTCATTTTTTAAAAAAATCTTTAGTTCTATAGTGAGCATATAGTTGCATTTCAAGAAACTTTGGAGGAAAGACAGGCTAGAAGAAAGAGTAAATAAAGGGGTAGAAGACAGAAATTTAAAATTTTCATTGAATTAAAGAAATTAAAAGGCAGATGAAGGAAAGAAAGAAGGAAGGGAGGCAGGGAGTCTGTTATTTTTCTCCTGAAGATTGCTGTGTTTTTTTCCTGTGTTTGTTTAGTAGCATGCCTGGGCTAAAGCAATGAAGTATACATTTTATGTAATAAGTAGCCATAATGTTTCTGCTAAGCTCTTTTTGTTGGTTTGTATGTACTTTTATTTTTATTTTTATGTAGGAATTTCTAGGGGTTAGCTAATGATTGGAAATAATTTGTGCTGAAATGAGTCCAGCCAGTAAGACTTCCATCCTCTGCCGATAGAACCTTTTGTGAGTAAGGGAAACATTAAAAACTCGGGCTCCTTTTAAGCATGCCTCCTGTATTACTTTCCTTACTTATTTTTTAAAATAAATGTTATTTTAGGGTAGCTTTAGGTTTAAAGAAATGCTGCAAAGATAGTAAATGGAATTCCTATATAATTCATACCCAGTTTTTTGTATTATTGATATCTGACATTAATAGGGTACATTGCTCATAATCAATAAGCTTAATATTGATCCATTATTAATAATGAAATTACTCACTTTGTTAAAATTTCCTTAGTTTTTACCCATTTCAGGATCTTAGGCAAGACATCACCTTTAACCTTCAATTCTCCTTTGGTTCCTCTATACTGTGAGTTTCTCCGATTTTTCTTGTTTGGGATGACCTTGACCATTGTGAGGAGTACTGCTAGGCTATTTTATAGAATATTCTTCATGTTAGGTCTGAGTGGTGTTTTCTTTTTGGTTAAACATGGGGTTGTCAGTTCTAGAAGGAAGGCCATGGAATCAAGCACATTCTCCTCACATCACACCACAGGTATGTGTTAATGACAAGCCTCATCGCTGTTGATATTAAACTTGACCTCCTGGCTGAGGTAGTGCCTGACAGCTCTATCCAGTAGACGGCTGCTCTTCTTCCTCCTTTCCACATTGCCCACTCTGGGAGAAAGTCCCAACATGCAACTGACACTTAGGCAGTAGAGATTTCTGTGCCACCACCTTGAGGGCAGAATATCTACATAAGCTCTTTGGAATTCTCCGACCATGAGTGATTTATCTCTTCTCTCCCATTTATGTACTTAATTATAATTTATTCAACAGCATAGACTCACGGATATGTATCTTACATTTGGGGTTGCAATCCAAGAATATTTTTTGTTGTGTTGATCAGATCATCCTAGTTCTGCCTGTTAAAACCCTTTCTGTGGGATCCTTCATCCGCTGACATACTCCCATTATTGTATTTTTTTCTTGAGCAACTCCTTTTCTTCTGGTACTTTAAGATGCTACAGGCTCATATTCTATATTCTTATCCCCAGCCCTAGAACAAGCCATTTCTACAAGGATCCTTATTTCTCTTTTTAGAATGGTATTAGAAGCTAACATCTGAGCACTGAGTGCTCAGTGGCCCAGCTACCCTTCACTGGGCCCTTCCAGGTCTTGTCTGCTCATGCATTACACTTCAAAACCTCCAGGCCATGAGCATGTGAATATCTTGGTCCCCCTTTGGTCTTGGCTGTTTATGTGCTCAACTTCAGCCAAGACTTGCTTGCTCCAAATGAGAAGGTGACCTTGGGCTAACAGAGTCTAGAATTTGGTCCTTCCTCTCTTGCCTGCCTCCAAGAAGTCACTGCCATGGATAGAGCTGCTGGGAATGGCCAGCACCCTTTGTATCAAAATGAGCTAGCCCCTGATAACTATTGCAGAGAATCAGCTCTACTCACTGTTTGCCCTGCCCTAGCAGAAACTTGGCACTGCCAAGCTGGGAGCAGGTGTGGAAGCACCCCCAGGCCAGAGTACCCTAAGCTCCCACTGCTCTTTCTAGATGCTCAGCAGTTTTTCAAAGCATGCAATTCTCTGTTGTTTATCTGTAATCAATTCCCAGAGCATGGAGATCATTGTTGTCAATTTTGTTCGAATTTATAATTATTTTTGGGCAGACTAATTGCCAATCTCCTCACTTGGCCATAGCTGAATGTCTTGCCTCCATTCATTTATTTGGCCACAGAAGCTTGAAATGTCATGCACTGTAGATGCCTTTGCAAGCCATATTCACACCAAAGAGTGGAAAAGAAACCCAACGGATATTCAGCATCCAGCTGCCACATCAGTGTGGTGTTTAGGAGTCCAGTGATCTGGGGCATGCTGGGTCATATCAAAAGTAAAGAACAAGTTATTGTATCTGATACCATGTATCACTAAGACAAAACATCACTCGGCATGTTCTTTGGGGTTGGAGATAACATACACCTCCTTTGACCCATTTATTGGATGCTTGGAAGGCTCCCAAGTTTGAATGGAATTTAGGAAAAGAGAAAACTTGCAGCAGGTTCAGGATGCAGTGTGAGTGTATCCGTCTGCTAATGATGGAACGTTTGTGCCCCTGTGATTCATATCTGAAATCCTAAAATCCAATATGATGGCACTATGAGATGGGGCCTGTGGGAGCTGATTACGTTATGAGGGTGGAGACTGAATGGATTGGATTAGTAGCCTTATATAAGAGGCCCAAGGGAGAACTTTTGCCCCTTCCACCATGAAAGGATACAGTAAGAAGACACTGTCTATATCCAGAAAGTAGGGCCTCATTAGACACGTAATCTTTTTATTTTATTTTTCATTTTTTTTTTTTTAGAAGGATTCCTCCTCTATCTCCAGGCTGGAGTGCAGTGGCACAATCTCAGCTCACTGCAACCCCTGCCTCCCGGGTTCAAGCGATTCTCCTGCCTCAGCCTCCTGAGTAGCTGCCACCATGGCCAGCTAATTTTTGTATCTTTAGTAGAGATGGGGTTTCACCATGTTGACCAGGATGGTCCTGGATCTCTTGACCTCATGATCCACCCACCTCGGCCTCTCAAAGTTCTGGGATTATTGGCGTGAGCCACTGTGCCTGGCCGACACTGAATCTTCTGAAATTTTTATATAGGACTTCCTAGCCCCCAGTGCTGTGAGAATTAAATATCTGTTGTTTATAAACCATCCAGTCTATGACATCTTGTTATAGCAGCCCAAATGGACTACGACATTGCCACTTGGGCATTTAGATCCAGCAGATGTAATGGTGCTCCTCGTATTTTATGGTAATGAGGAGGTGGTGTGGCATCTCTGGAAAACTCAAACAGCAAAGCCAAAATGCAGACACTATGATTCTGGAGCTAGATAGACTATGCCATCCTTAGCAGAGTACATTCCAAACCTCGCTTCTGGTAGGCTATGAGGCCCCAAGAGAGAATAAGAGACTAAGCACCTGACCCCAGGGAGCCAAGCGACAATGTAAGTGGAGTTACTCGTCATCAGATGGTTACTGCTGCGCCCATCAGTATGGCTTGATGGTCAGGCAGGCTACAGGAATCCGTTATGCAAGGGACATTGCACATTCAAAATCAGGCTTAAGCAGGCTGAAGGACAAAAGGACATCACACAAAAAGGTAGTCCAAACCTTCATGCTACCTGCCCTTGTAGCACTGATATTTTTCACTCAGCTCACACCTCTGGCAGTATGGTGATGAGAAGATTCTCTTCAATCGCCTGACAGAAAACACCTCGAACCCCATTTAAGAATGGAATGTAAGTAGCCATAGATAGACAGATAATTGCAGGTCAAAATGCACTGTATAGCATCAACTTTGCATTCAGAGGTGAGCCTGACAGATCTTGGTGATGAAATCCTTCCCCCAGGCAAAGATGTTAGCAATACATATTGCCATCAGCTTCATATTTTGGGAGAAGGGACATGTGATAAGGAAAAAAATCCACTCCTGGGCAGTGAGGAATGGTTTGGCTGGGAAGTCAGGAGCCTTGAAGAAGCAAGGTTGAAAGATTGGAGATATAAAGTTATGGAAAAGGGATGCATGCATTCAGCAGCAGAGACTCAAGCTGATCCTTGATACCGCACCGATCCTGGAGGAGACCAGCTAGCCATGTGATGATAGTCTTTTTTGCCAGAAACTTTCCACCTGACAGCAGGAAGTGCGTGTCCTCATGGAGAAGGAGTCATGTCCTGGGATTGCCTTCCTTCCCTGCGGTAACCGAGCCAGTCACTGCACTATGCTGCACTGTGTGCATACTCACTGATGGAAAATTGTCACGGAAACTCATCCAGCATCATTTAGACAAGTAAATCTGCTTTATGAAGAAGGTGGGGTTTTATGAGCAATGTCTTACTAGATATAGAATATATTTTGACCCAGCCGCCAGTAGAAGATGACAGAAAAAGCCCATTTGGGTAATTTAGGCTTCCTGTCCTCTCAGCTTCAGACTCTGGTTGAACAGGTGTCCTGGCTCCCTAGGAAGACATGCTGGTCCCAGGTACATAGCAAGTGATCCGCAAAATTCAAAGTTATGGCTCGATCCGGTCATGCTGGGTTCCTCATACTAGTAGGCCGAGAAAGAGTTAATATACTGCTGGGCAACTGACTGAAATTTTGAAGAGGAGAGAGGTTTGCTCCTTCATGATGGCAGCAGGGAGAAGTATCTGGAACTCAGCAGGTCCTTGGGGTACCTGCTGGGGGCTTCCAGTTCCAGAAATAACTGTAGATGTGCAGTTGCTGCAATGGTGGCCAACAACATAATAAACAGGTGCAGAAACCCTGAGGCAGTGTTTCACTGTGCGAATAGCATCCATCAGCAAAGCGCTGGCTGAGGGTGAGAGTATGCAGAGTTAGTGAAAGAGGAAAGAGAGGAGGATTCTAAGATGTGATCCTGAGATTAATTGAAACAGTGGGAAGCATAACTTGATCCATTAACAGTTTCTGGTGAGGCTTTTTTTTTTTTTTGCATCCAGCTACAAGAGTTTTGAAGACTCAGTGACACTTAACCCTTAACTGGGTCTGAATGTGTCAAGGGGTGATCGGGAGCAGATGTGGTCTATGCTCTCTCCAGGTTTTCAGCCTTGCAATGTGAGGGCACTGCTCCAATAACAGGAAGCTTCAGTTAATACCGAATCATGCAAAGTGAGCACTGTCTGTTGGCAAAATAATTTTTTAAAGATAGTACATATGGCCGGGCGCGGTGGCTCAAGCCTGTAATCCCAGCACTTTGGGAGGCCGAGACGGGCGGATCACGAGGTCAGGAGATCAAGACCATC
>NW_016816262.1:1091057-1102792 GCF_001698545.2 Rhinopithecus bieti
TTTTGAGACGGAGTGTCACTCTGTCACCCAGGCTGGAGTGCAATGGCATGATACTGGCTCACTGCAACCTCCCATTCCCAGGTTCAAGTGATTCTCCTCCCTCAGCTTCCCTAGTAGATGGGGTTACAGGCATGTGCCACCACACCCAGATAATTTTTATGTTTTTAGTAGAGACAGGGTCCCATCATGTTGGCCAGGCCGGTCCCGAGCTCCTGGGCTCAAGTGATCTACTCGTCTCAGCCATTGAAAGTGTGGGGATTACAGGTGTGAGCCACCATGCACAGCTGATATTATATCTTTTAAGGCATATTTTGATAAATTTCCCACGAGATTCTATAATTATATTAAATAATTTTAAAATGAATCAAAGAGTTAAAAATGGCAATTATCCTGTTGTTGAGTATTTGTCTGAGTTTGGAATTGTCCATATTTCCATGTGGTGTGCTTGCTTTTAGATTGTAAGATTCTGAACAGCCCAGAGTAATTTGGTTTTAAAATTAATACTCTTTAAATGAGCACTTGGTAGGTTATTTTCCATTATTAATTTCCTAAAGTCAAAACACGGCTGCTTCTGGCTTGAGATTTCCATTGTTCATAAACCTGGGTCTTTATACTGGCTCATCCTAGAGTGAACGTTAGAAAATCAAATACCTTTCTGTGTCCATAAACATCAATCAAACAACAAAAGTGGTTTATCAGTATCATCGACTGTGTGTTTGGCCAACCGTGCATACAGAGTGGTTATACATTACTGTAGAGAGAAGATAAGTTGAGCAGCATGAAGTCTTGTGGGTGACAAGGCAATGGAGAGGTGTCTGTGGGCTGGGAGCTCAGTTAAACATCCCCCCACTCGGAAGTGGGACAGCCCAGAGGCGGTAAGAAACAGGACAGAGGGTGCGGAGGGGAGCACTATACGCGGTGGGGCAGCATGAGCACTTTTCCGGTTACGATGTGTGAGGTCCTCATTCCCTCCACTGATGTGTATTACATACATTCTGGGAAGAAAAGAATGCAGAGCTTGGAAACGATTTTACAGACAAGTGTAACCAGTTTGGTACCTGTTTGCAGTTTCTGAAGAGTCTGCAATTCCTCTTGTATGTCTTAAGACGCTCTAGGTTAAGCTTCAGAATCATGAAAGCTGAGCCTTTTATTTGATTCCACTGTATTGATGAATTTGACATGAAAATTCTATGAAATAGTATACTTTCAAGTAATCATTTCCAGTGATTTTGTGTGTGTGTGTATACATATGTGCGTATATGAGCCAATGGGTCTGGAGTGGATTTTTTTCTGTGTGTGTATATAATATTATATATAATAATCACTTAGAATGAACTGAATAATATACATAATATATACTACTACTAATATATGTATTATATATCATATATAATATGATTAATATATTAATGGCATAGTTTAATACAATATGTATATATTATACATATAATATATGTATATAATAGTGTATATAAATATGCATATAAGATATGTTACACACATATAACGTATGTGTAAAATAATATATAACATATGTGACATATAATTTATATAACAATATATAATACATATAAATCAGTTCATTCTAAGTTATTATTTCATCATATAATTTGTAGTCAAATATTTTATATATATGACAAATTTATATTATAAATTATATTATAAACCAATATATATACCATAAAAACATTGCTTTACCTACACATTCTACTTAGAAAATAAAACTTTAAAATGCTAGTTTATAGGCCAAGAGCAGTGACTCATGCCTGTAATCCTAACACTTTGGAAGGCCAAGGTGGGAAGAGTGCTTGAGTCCAAAAGTTCAAGACCAGCTTGAGGAATATAAAAAGACCCCATCTCTATAAAAAATTTAAAAATTAGCCAAGCATGGTGGGCTTGAGGTGGGAGGATCTCTTGAGCCCGGGAGATTGAGGCTGCAGTGAGCTATGATCGTGCCATTGCACTCCAGCCCAAGCAATAAAGTGAGACTCTGTCTCTCTTTAAAAAAAGAAATAGTTTATAAGTATATAACTTTGAACACATACAGGTTTATCTTGGAGAAGCTAGATGTTTAAAATTAGGATACTAATTACTAGGTTTCATACAATACATAGTTAATATAATTACCTTTTCTAGTTACTTGTCTATTTTAAAACAGATTTAAATGCAAATTCATTTTCCAAATGAAATGCTGTTCATCTGGAACATTTCTACCAGAAAAAAAATCATGTCTCTTTGATTTAAATGACCTTTCTTATGCTATTTAACATAAGCTTACTAATCATCTATGAGAATACATGAATATGCATAGAATAGAATGCTCTATCAATAATAGATTATTTTGAAAATAATATCGTTTACCCCAAAATTATTTTTTGAATTACATAATTTTAATGTTGGAAGGAATTTTTGAGGTTTTCAATATAGTCATTTCAACAGTATTGTATATTTTCTAGAAACACATGCTTAAAATTCTGTAGACTTAAAATAATTATTTTGATAGAATCTCTACAAAGTGCCTCATTAGAAAATGATGTTATTTTGCAGGCAAAGAATGCCATATTTGAGTGTGTTACTCCAACCCATATCTATAGAGTAACCCACATAGCTACCTGCTGTGAGTGAGGCCTGAAGCTAGAGAAGGCTCTGCAGCAAGTTCAGGCTGCAGAACAAGCTTCTGTACCATGCCAGCAGCACCAGCAATACTCCAGGTGTCTGATGCAAACAGGGATGCTGTATGGAGCCTCTGGCAAGCACCAATAGAGTCACTGCATGAACCTTGAGGATACTGGAACAAATATGTGCTCTTTTCTGCAAATAACAATTTTCTTTTTGGGATACAACTTTTGGCTTGCTACTGGGTCCTGTGGAAACTGGACACTTAACCAGGGTGACCATGTGACCTGAGCTTCCATCATTGAGTGGCTATTGTTTGACCCACCTAGTCATACATTTGGGTGCCTAGGGTAGCAAGCTATCATCAAATGCAGTGGGGTAAACAACTGACCTCAAGCAGGCCCTGAAGGTACAAATAAGTTGCAAGAATAGGTAGTTCAGACTCATTCAGCACAAACCACTGTTCCATTATCTCTTCACTCTCAATCCAAGTCAGTAGCTGTCTATTTTATGGTAAATAGCTGGGAAACCACACACTTATGACTGTTTTATACATGGTTTTCTATGATCTACTGGCACTCCTCGAACAGGAGTAGCTGCAGCACTGTAGAAGTACTTGGGGGTGACCGTGGAGGCCAGAGATGAGGAAAATTTTCCCAGCAGGAAGAACGTTGAGTACATTTCATGGTCCAATATTTCTGGAGTGAAAGGTGGACAGAAGCACTAATTTACACTAACTTATAAGGCTATTGCTAATGGTTTGGCTGGGGGTGGTGAGGAACTTGGAAGAAACAAGATTGAGCCATGGTCCAAGCTCTATGTTGGCCCCCTTCAGCTATAGCTGGAGCAGCTGGGACAGACAGCACCAAATCCCTAGGCTGCACACAGCACAGGGACCCTGGTCCCAGCCATGAAACCGTTTTCTCCTAGGCCTCCTGGCCTGTGATGGGAGGGGCTGCCATGAAGATCTCTGACATGCCCTAGAGACATTTTCCCAGTTAATTTGGGGATTAACATTTGGCTCCTCGTTACTTATGTAAATTTCTGCAGCTGACTTGAATTCATTCTCAGAAAATAGGTTTTTATTTTATATCGCATTGTCAGGCTGCAAATTTTCCAAACTTTTATGCTCTGCTTCCCTTATAAAATTGAATGTCTTTAATAGCACCCAAGTCACCCCTTGAATGCTTTGCTGCTTAGAAATTTCTTCTGCTAGATACCCTAAATCATCTCTCTCAAGTTCAAAGTTTCACATATCTCTAGGACAGAGACAAAATGCAGCCAGTTTCTTCGCTAAAACATAACAAGAGTCACCTTTGCTCCAGTTCCCAACAACTTCATCTCTATCTGAGACCAATTCAGCCTAAACTTTACTGTCCATATTGCTATCAGTATTTTGGGCAAAGTCATTCAGCAAGTCTCCAGGAAGTTCCAAACTTTCCCACATTTTGCTCTTTCTTCTGAGCCCTCCAAACTGTTCCAGCCTCTGCCTGTTACCCAGTTCCAAATTCACTTCCACATTTTTGGGTATCTTTTCAGCAGCGCCCCACTCTACTGGTACCAATTTACTATATTAGTTCATTTTCATACTGCTGATAAAGACATACCTGAGACTGGGAAGGAAAAGAGATTTAATTGAACTTACAGTTCTACATGGCTGGGGAGGTCTCAGAATCATGGCAGGAGGTGAAATGTACTTCTTACATGGTGGCGGCAAGAGGAAAAATGAGGAACAAGCAAAAGTGGAAACCCCTGATAGACCCATCAGATCTTGTGAGACTTACTCATTACCATGAGAATAGCTCCGGAAAGACGACCTCCATGATTAAATGACCTCCCTCTGGGTCCCTCCCACAACATGTGAGAATTCTGGTAGATATAATTCAAGTTCAGATTTGGGTGGGGACACAGCCAAACCTTATCACTCTCCAATATAGGATTATTCCCGGGTAGAGTAGCCTGACAACGGATGGCACAAGGCCTCTGTCATCCCAAAAATGTCATGATTTCCTCCCTAGATTAGAGCCATGTTGTGGACATGGAATTGCTTTCCCTGCTGGCACCATCGTCTGTGAAGTCACAGAAAGCTGGGTTTGCCCTTGTGGTGTTCTCGATATCATGTGAAGGGTAGAACTCATCTCCTAGCTAGAGAAACAAATCATAAGAGCTGGGCTGCTTCAGTTGAGTCTCAGTGAAGACCTGAATAACGTAAAAAAAAGAAAACTATGTGTGAAGATCCAGGGGAAAAACTTCTCAGTCAGAGGGATGAACAAATGCAAAAATGCTGAGGTTAGAAAAAAATTACCATGTTTAAAAAATGAAAAGGAAGTCGATAGGTCTGGAGTGAACTGACCAAGGAGACATAGTTTAGAAGTGAGTTTGGTATGAAACGCAGGGGCAAGGTCATACAGGAATTTTTAGACGGTTTTTCCTGTTGTTGTTGTTGCTTTGTTTTGTTTAGGTCAGGTCTACAATTTTTTTGTGTGGTCACATCCACTAATGAGATAAAAACTTAAATCATTTAACCTAATATCAAGAAAATGGCTAACTGGCCTCCAGAGAGATCTTAGTCTAGGTTGTCAGCAAGTAACTCCACACATAGTTCTTCTCTGTGTTTACAATAAGACACTCTGCCCTTGTGTTTCCTAAAGGAAACAAAATTTAAAATAACAAAATGATCACTAAGCTAGAGACGTGTGTCCATAAGAGAAAAAAGGAGACTAAACATTTCTTAAATCTCTACTCTTAAACTTCCAAATAGAAGGGATATATGGGTTTTTACTATTTCACATATTTTTATATTTCTTTCAAGACAATAAAGTGGCTGGTAAATTATTTAAAAGGATGTTATCTACATTATGCATTGAAGCTGTTTCCATAGCTCAAACTGCAGTAAGTGCTTGAATTTGCAGCAATACTCAAAGTCTCCCAAATAACTGTATTCTGTGGGAGCAGTTTGACTCCAACTGAGAGGATAATCTCCTTTATCAATTTATGCACTTTTTTTTTTTTTTTTTGCCGGATACCATATCATGTTTATAAGGAGCACATCTATGGGAGTTACTATTTGGGAAGTCCTGAGTGTTTAACCTATACCTCCATGACTCCTCATGATAAACCAGTGTGGACATTATTATCATGATCTTCTTTTCACAGATAGGAAACTGAAGCACGAAGAGAACAGGTAACCTGCCCAAGGTCACACACGTTATAAATGGAAGGAGTGTGGCACACATCTAAGCAGTCTGGCTTTAGAATTCTTGATTTTTCTGGATCCGTCAGAGAGAATGCAGATAGACTTTTGAATGTTTTCAAGTATAGCTTCGATGCTGACAAAAATAAGCTTTGGTAGTGACAGATGGCTTTAGAATTTTAATGCTTTGGTGATTTTATTGAAAACATAACTCAGCTTGACATAGACATGAGAAGGAGCATAGTGGAGAAAGAGTGGACAGAACATCTGATTGAGGAGACTTCACTGTAAGTCCTGGAAGAGCCACTGACGGTGATCACCAGAAAATTACTATATTTCATTATCATCTCTCAGAAGAAAAATATATACTTCTCACTAAATACCTAACAACCATCTTTTATAGATTTTTTGTTTTTGTTATTTTAATATTTGCTTTCCCTGTTTCTCTTAGGTTGACATTTAAGTTTCAGTATAACAACAAAGGAAATGTAATGTTAACTGACACATTTATGCAGTTTAAACTTGGAGAGTGCTATAAATGTTAAACATTAATTCATCGATTAATTACAATCAATTTGAAGATTGAGGCACACCCAGATATTCTTGTGAGGGCGAACTAAAGCAGGAGTGATTTGCAACAGAAAGGAGCAGACTGGTCCCGGTCAGGGCTACATGGTATTTAAGGGTGCCCTGGCCTCTTAAGCTTCCCTTCTGTGTTCACCTCCACCCCTCCAGGACTTTTATGCTTGGGGGCCGTCCACACACAATTGCTGCAACACTACAGCCAGTCCTTCCAATAGCACAGATACTGCTTTCCTAAGCTCCACTCTGCCCTTGAAAATCCCTACTCAACAAGGCCCTGGCTGTGAGCCCAAGAGATAGACTACCATCCAGCAATTCTGTTCAGTGGCAGGCAGGACAGAATAGTGAACTGGATTGTATAAATCTCAGACAAACCCTTTGGGGAAGTGATTTGAACAGACCAATGTCACAGTACCTCCAAAATGTACCACATAGATAGACATCAGTACACATAGATACATATTCTGGAAACAGACTTTAGCATAGACTACTAGACAAAACTAATAACATACCACTAAACAAGGAGTCCACAGACCTAAATGTCTTCCAGGTTGGACCTTTGCTTGTGTGATCTTGGGCAAGTCATGTAAGTCCTTTGAATACCAGTTTATTTCCAAAACAGTACCATTTATCCCTATCAATGTATTTTGAGGATTAAAAACTCCTCAAAATTATTGATTATTTTAAAACAAGACAGTGCTATAATTTATTCATTAAAAACAAATAAAATTATCTCTCTTTTAATATAAAACAATTACTTGCACCAATGACATCAATAGCTAAAAATTTAACAAATACAATTTTGCAAAGTCAAACAGAGATTAATCAAGTAATTCTTGGGGGAAAAACCCATCAAATTAAATATGTTAGCTAGAATAATATTGATTTAGAATAAATAAGTCACTTAAAATGGATATTAAACAATACTAGTCAATTAATAATTATGCTTCTTAAAACACTCATATAATAGTTAGCTATTCTTACAACACCCTAAACATTAAACATCCTCACATACTCTATCCCCTAGCCATTTTTTTTCCATTAATGATAATATACTGAATTTACTAGTGGATACATGGGCAACACAAATCTATTTTGAAGCTCCCATGGCATTTTAGATGTAAGTAGCCTTGAATATTAGAACATAAAAATGGTACTAGAAGGTATACCATGAGAAGTATCTTCATCTTAAAAAAAAAAAAAGTACACAAGGACGTAGGTGCTCTTTCAAGTTGGATTAAGTCTCTCCGAAGTAGGTCAGTCTAGCCCTGTATATCCACAAAAACTTAGAGGGTGAATTTAGAAAAAAAGAGCTAAATCCTGTGGCATGCATTAATCTTGGCTCAAGCTGAGGAGAGATACTTCAAGATGTCCCCAACAGTTTCTTTCCCAAAACAGTAACACATATTTAATACAATAGTAGGGACAGAAATTTGAATTCTTTCATTGATAAAGATTTACCATGAACACATTAAAAAAAATTTTTTTTTTTTACTTTAAAAATACCTTAATGATTCATCACCAAGCAGTGTAGTGTTTACCAAGTTGTCGATCCCCCAAACACCTGTAGCAGGGTTACTACCTGAGTTACCTGTTAGAGACATAAATTCCTAGGCCCCATTCTTACAACTTCTGATCCAGGGGGTCTGGTGTAGTTCTAGGAATCTGCATTTTAGCAGTATTTCTAGTACCTTTCATGAAATGAAACTTGAGAATTACTGACTTTGCTGTTATGGTGAGATACGAATTTAAATACAGCTGTGCTGTACAAGCTGCAAAACCTTTGGATAAATATTTGACTGTTTTAGATTTCAGTGTATCCATGTGAGAAATGAGCCAGGATATTTTATTCATAGGCCTGTAGTGATGCACAGGTGAGTAAAATCTTTATCTTCTTGCCAGCTACCTATTTTGTACTCAGCAAGTGTTGCTATTATTATTAATCCTATTTAGTCTTTTCAATTAAAGTTAGTATGAAAGAAAATCAGTGTATTCTTTGGGAAAACAACTAAAATATGATGAAACAGTTTTAGTGCAAAACTCTTTGAAAATCCTTAAAGAAAATTTGACATTGTTTTGATGAAATTTTGTAAAGCTCCATTAAAGGCAGACGCAATATATGCACAACTGGGTGCTAAGATACATAAAACTTCTGTTTATTTTTTTAAAAAATTCAATAAAAGTTTACAGATTTTTCTTTAAAATATTTCTCTAACAATTACATATGCTTTTTGAAAACAATTTTCCATGTGTATTTTATTGGCTCATGATGCAATAATTATTTCAACTACAATTACACATCACAAAAGCCAAAATTTCCTCCACACTATGCAGAGTGCTAGATTTACACCTACAGATAGATACTTCCCTAGACTTGATTGAGTATAAAGTATGTAACATTTACCTGGTTTCCATTGATATTAGAAGCACAATAATCTACATAGCTTACCAGTGGCATCATAAAATAATATATGCAAAGGCTTTAAAATGTTACATGAGTCAAATCACTGGAAGTTATTATTATCACTTCATCACCTGTACTATTAACAGTCATGACAGCCACAAAATGCCCTTTCAATAGGAGACAGTAATAATAATACTGTCATTTGTTAAGAACCCAGTTCGAGCCTGGCACATGACTAGATACTTTATAAGCATTTAATTTTCCCAACAACTGCATGAGGTTAGTCATATACCCATTTTTAGACAAAGATCCTGAAATCTAGGTTGTTAAATAGTGTTTCCAAAATGACAGAATGGTGTCAAAGTTGGACAGGGATCTTCTCTTCCTCTTTTTCTTCCTTCCATCTCCAGGGGACCTAGCCCAGATCCGACACATGGCAAGAACTTAGGGCAAGGTTTTCATTGATTCCAGCCTATTCAGATGCTCCGTATTTGCAGTGTACCAAAGACCATTACATTAGTCAGGGTGCCCCACAGAAACAAAAAGAACAGAATGTGTGTGTGTGTGTGTGTGTGTGTGTGTGTGTAGAAAGTGGGATTATTTTAAGAGATTGCCTCACATAGTTGTGGAGGCTGGTGACTTCTAAAATCTGCAGGGTAGGCCGCAGGCTGCAAACGCAGGGAAGAGCTGATGCTACAGTTTCCATCCAAAGGCTGTCTACTGACAGAATTCCCACTTCTTAGACAGACAGAGGTGAGTCTTTTTCTACTAAGGCCTTTAACAGATTGAATGAGCCCCACCCACATTATGGAGGGCAATCTGCTTTACTCAAAGTCTACTGATTTAAATGTTATTTTCACCTAAAAACTACCTTCACAAAAACATATAGAATAATCTTTAACCAAATACCTGGGCACTGTCACCCAGCAAAGTGGACATACAGTATTAATCACCACTATCTTGCAAAATGTCCATGAGATCAAAGCAGCACCACCCAATCATTACCTTGACTGCAGTGAGCCACTTCTGTTTGGTTGAATTTCAAATGTCAATGATTAATTTTTCACATTCCAACACACTTCTCTCCACCTCGTCTGCTCCTACCATGATGCAATCTCCTCCAAACCTGAGTTACTGCAATTGCTCTCCCTTCTTCTATCATTGCTTCTGTGCAATACGGTAGTTATACAAAGGCAGCTACATTTCTCTACCACAAAATCCTGTGTTGTCTTCCCATTTCACCTCGTGAAAATTTGAAGTCTTTAGAGCGACCTCTCGGGCTCTACATGATCTGACCCGGATACCTCTTTCACTCCCCTCTCTCCCTGCTTTCCCCTGCTCATTCTATTCCAGCTACATTGGCCTCCAAGCTCATCATCCAGCTTCCTAGCTTTGACCCTGTTCCCTTGCACTGACTGACTGTCTGTCTAGAACCCTCTTACCCAAATAGCCACAAAATAAGGTCCTTCTACTTTGTGAAGATGGTTCTCATGTCTCCTCCACAGCCATACCTTTAAAACTACAGTTCTTCCCCACTTTCATTCGTTTTCTGTTGCTGCATAACAAATCGCCACAAATTTAGCAACTTAAAAGCATCACCCATTATCTCACAGCTCTGTAGGTCACGAATCCAGGCGGGCTCCACCAAGATCTCTGCTGAGAGTTTCACAAGGCATCTCATGCTAGGAGGCAGCAAGTATAGTCAACTCTTTCATGAATTTTTCTGTAAACTGGAGGAAATGGAGTGGTAACAGGAGAAGAATTAGGGGTCAAAGGAGATTTTGTTTATTTATTTATATTATTTTTCAAATTTTATTTCTTATTTTCATAGGTTTTGGGGGAATAGGTGGTATTTGGTTACAAGAGTAAGTTCTTTAGTGGTGATTTGTGAGATTTGGTGCACCCATCACCGAAGCAGTATACACTGAATCCAATTTGTAGCCTTCTATTTTTCATGCTGTCAGGTTCCATATTATGTTTCCATGCTGACTAAAATGGTATAAAAGAGAAAATTTTCCACTGATGCTGCAGAAGAGAAGGAAGGAGAAAATTACAGGTACAAAATCACTGAGTAGTCAGCAGTGGATCGAATCTGGGGCACAATAGGGAACCGCCTCAGTTAGAAGCACGTGAGGTAGCCAATCCAATCAGGAGGTGAGACAGAAGACAGAGGCACAGATGCAGGTAGACAGTAGAACTGTGTGGGGAATGCTTGGCAATTCTCTTTGGATACTTTCTGTTTTCTCAGTTGAGAGTGAGGAGGAGTTGCAGGAGGGTTATTATCTGTTTGTGGGGAGAGAAGAAGCCTTGACACATTCTTCGGGTTACTTGGGGAGAGGAAAGACAATAAGTAGGTTTTAAGATGGTCAATGACAAGGGAATAATAGAGGCTGATTGCTGTGAACTTAAAGTAAAGCTATTTAGCATGATTGGTGATTGTTTTTCTCCAACTATAGCTGATGGGGTACAGGTGAGGAAAGTTAGATTTAAAAGTGGTTGAATTAATTAAAAAAAGGTGTGTCAATCATGAAAAAGAGTTGGAAATCACTAAAAACCAGCATAAATAAACCAACAAAGGAATATTCAGTTGTTTCTCTGTATCTAAGGTGGATTGCTTCCAGCAGATGTGAAAATCTTCAGACACTCAAATCCCTCATTTCATCCTTCCATAAACTCTAGATTATTTGTAATACCTAATGCAATGTTAATGGAATTTAAATAGTTGTTATATTGTATTGTTTTAAAATTTGTATTACTTTTTGTTGTTGCATTATTATTTCTTCAAATATTTTCTGTCAGTAGTTGGTTGAATCAGTGGATGTGGAACCCTAGGATATGATGGGTTGATTGTGTGTTTGTGTGTGTGTATAACACTTATTACATGTAAACCAATGTGTTTATATATTTAATAATATAATACATCATATATATATATATATA